>NW_027411755.1:161920846-162109715 GCF_047663935.1 Musca autumnalis | reverse complement strand
CTCGAAATTTTGGAACTGAGATTACTGGTGGAGTTTAATATTGTGGAAGTTTTGGAAATTCGTACATAGGGTACGAAAAATACTAAATAGCACTAAATTTGGTACAGTTTCGATTTGGGTGAACGGATAGAGTTTGATTCCTCAAATTTGGACTGAGGATCACTGATGAAGAGTAAGAAAGATGCACCAAAGGGTTTTTGGAAACTTGAGTGTACGAAAAGTACTAAATGGTACTAAATTTAGTACAATTTGGATTTGGGTGAACGGATAGAGCTGGATTCCTGAAATTTGGAATTTATATTACTGTTGGAGTGTAGGACTGGGGAAGTTTTGGAAATTCTTACTTATGTGAATGAAAAGTACTAAATGGTACTAAATTTGGGACAATGGGGATTTGGGTGAACGGATATAGTTGGAATCTCGAAATTTGGAATTGAGATTACTGGTGGGGTGTAGAATTGAGGTAGTTTTGAAAATTCGTACTTATGGGTACGAAAAGTACTAAATGGTACTAAATTTAGTGCAATTTGGATTTGGGTAAACGTATGTATGTAGCTGGAAACCTGAAATTTGGAATTAAGATTACTGTGAAGTGTAGGACTGAGATATGAGGGTGGTTTTGGAAATTCGTACTTATGTGTTCGAAAAGTACTAAATTTGGTACAATAGGGATTCGAGTGAACGGACAGAGCTGGAATCCTGAAATTTGAAATTGAGATTATTGTTGGAGCATAGGGGGTGACGTAGGGGATGGAAGATACCAAGGAACGGTCCTGACCGGTTTTAACATGGCAAAGCCCAGGATTTATCTTGGTCCCTCTTTCATCCCAAGTGGACACTGACCTCCCCGTGGTGTCACCTGGGGAACTGCCTTTAACACCCGTTAAAGGTAGTGAGCTAACATGTGCCGCGCGCGTTCACCCATAAGAACGTTAAAAACTTGGGTTTGGGCGTCGGGTTAGTAACCCTCCCCTAGAAAAAACAGCCTACTATGAAAAAACGAAAGAAAAGAAAAACAAACCCCTCTAAAGTTGACGAACCCCGCAAACGTTTTAAGGACCATGATCTGCGAATCTGCACCTGGAATGTTCGCACTCTTTATAGAGAAGGTGCAGTCTTCGCATTGGCAGACGTACTTGAAAAGTACAAGACCGATATTACTGCCATACAGGAAATACGATGGATTGGGAAAGGCGTCACAACAACACCTAAAGGTGACGCACTGTATTATAGCTGCAATGACGTAAAGCATGAGTTTGGTTGTGGATTCGTAGTTAGTCGGAGACTAAAACATCTTGTATCCAGCTTCACTCCAGTGAATGAAAGACTTGCTGCAATTCGAATAAAAGCTAAATTCTTCAACATCAGCTTTATTTGCGCTCATGCTCCCACTGAAGAAAAGGATGAACAGACCAAAGATATATTTTACGAGCGCTTAGAAGAAACATATGACCGTTGCCCTGCCCATGACATTAAAATCATTCTAGGCGATTTTAATGCCAAAATTGGAAAGGAGAATATCTTTGGCCCAACAGTCGGGAAATTCAGTCTCCACAGTGAAACATCTGACAATGGTATGAGACTGATCGACTTTGCAGCTGCAAAAAACATGGTAGTTAGCAGTACCAGATTTAATCATCTCGATATTCATAAGGGCACCTGGCTGTCTCCAGATCAGAAAACAAGAAACCAAATTGATCATGTTGTGATAGATGGAAGACATTCATCGAGCGTGTTGGATGTACGATCGTTCCGAGGCGCAAACATTGATTCGGACCACTACCTTGTTGCAGCAAAGGTACGCACCCGCTTAAACGTAGCAAACAAAGTACGAACAGACACAACACGAAAGTTAGACATCGGTAAGCTGCAATCACAACAGATAGCCACAGCATATTCCACTCAACTAGCCCAATTGCTTAATCAAAGCCCTCCTCATCCGGATAACATATCAGCGCAATGGCAAAGCATTGCCCACTCCATGCAAACAGCCGCAAAATCCATACTTGGATACCAGAGACCTCCACCAAGGAATCCATGGTATGATGAGGAGTGTCGTGCTGCCACCGAAGAGAAAAATGCGGCATATAAGGCTACTTTACAATCCGTAGCAACGCGTAGCGCACGAGAGAGATACAGGGAGAAAAGGAGAGAGGAGAAACGTCTTTTCCGCAGGAAAAAGAGAGAGATGGAAAAGCGGGAGTGTGAAAAAATCGAGATGTACAGGAGCCAGAATGAAGTCCGAAAATTCTACCAAAGAGTCAAGCATCAAACTGATGGCTTTGGTACAGGCACATCCTCCTGTAGAGACCAGCAAGGTAATTTGGTAACTGATACAGATAGTGTACTCAGGATATGGAAAGAACATTTTTCAAATCTGTTGGTATCCAATTGCAGCGAAGACGACGAAGATACCACAGTCCCAATCCCAGAAGATGGTATTGAATGTATACCGCCCAGCCAAGATGAGGTAAAGACAGCAATAAATCGGCTGAAGAATAATAAGGCAGCAGGGGCCGATGGCTTGCCAGCCGAGCTGTTCAAAACCGGAGGCGACACGCTGATAAGGTGTATTCATCAGCTAGTTAGCACCATCTGGCAGGAAGAACGAGTACCCGACGATTGGAACCTGAGTATCCTGTGCCCCGTCCACAAGAAGGGAGATAAGACTGTATGCTCTAACTATAGGGGCATAAGTCTACTCCCTATTGCCTACAAGATCGTGTCAGGGATATTGTGCGAACGACTAAAGCCAATGGTCAACGAGATTATTGGACCATACCAATGCGGCTTTAGACCTGGCAAGTCCACCATTGACCAGATATTTACCCTGCGGCAAATCCTGGAGAAGACCCAAGAGATGCAGATAGACACCTACCACCTTTTTGTCGATTATAAAGCAGCCTTCGACAGTCCGCTGCGCTCGAAGGTATTCCAAGCCATGTCTGAATTTGGTATTCCCGCAAAGCTCATCCGGCTTTCTAAAATGACTTTAACTGACACGAGGTCCTCAGTTAAAATAGGAAAGAACCTCTCCGAAGAGTTTGGTACCAAAAGAGGTTTCAGACAAGGAGACAGCCTTTCGTGTGACCTCTTCAACATCCTGCTAGAAAAGGTTATACGAGAGGCAAACGTCAAAAGAAGTGGCACAATCTACACCAATAGTCACATGTTACTTGCTTATGCTGATGATATAGACATCATGGGTCGATCAGTAAAAGAAGTAACTGATACCTTTATAAAGGTCGAAGGAGAATCTGCTAAAGTGGGTCTGGCGGTAAACGGTGAGAAGACCAAGTTGATGGTGTCGACGCGCAATGCGTCCATTGAGCTCGGACCGACTGTGGAAGTTGGTTCCTATAATATTGAGGTAGTAAAAGACTTCGTCTACCTCGGCACCTCCGTCAACACAACAAACGACATCAGTTGTGAAATAAAAAGAAGAATTGTATTGGCCAACAGATGCTACTTTGGATTAAGTAAGCAGTTTAAAAACAAAGCCACATCTCGTCAAACAAAAATAACGCTCTACAAAACACTGATACTACCCGTGCTGATGTATGGCTCCGAAGCCTGGGTACTTGCGCAAGCAGACATGGCAGTGCTTGGTGTGTTTGAGAGAAAAATTCTTCGAAAGATCTACGGACCAATCTGCGTTGACGGTGAATATCGACGTCGCATGAACCACGAGCTGTATCTGCTATACAACGACATCAATATTGTTAAACGTATCGAGATGCAGCGATTGCGTTGGCTAGGCCATATCATAAGAATGAGCGATGATGAACCCGCTAAAAAGGCGTATGAATACATGCCACATGGCGGTGCACGCAGAATTGGCAGGCCAAGGAATAGATGGCGCAAACAAGTGGATGATGAGATGACAAGGCGCGGTATTCCAGAGTGCAAAGCAACAAATAGAGAGGAATGGAGATCTCTTCTTAGTTCGGCCTATAGAACAAATGTTCTGTAATGGGCCAGCTAAGTAAGTAAGTAAGTAAGTTGGAGCATAGGATTGGGGAAATTTTGAAAATTCGTATTTATGTGTACGAAAAGTACTAAATGGTACTAAATTTATTACAATTTGGATTTGGGTGAACGGATAGAACTGGAATCCTGAATTTTAAGTATTTTAATTTTATTTATTTTAATTTAAAGTATGAATTTTAGTAAACGGAAAGAGTTAGAATTTGCAACCCGTTCGCGGTAGGCTATAGAGGTAGAATTTGGATTTGGGTGACGGATAGTGTTTGAGTCCTGAAATTTGAAATTAGGATAACTATTAGAGTGTAGGACTGAGGTAGTAAGGGTACGAAAATTACTAAGTGGTACTACCTGTGGTACAATTTGGATTTGGGGGAACGGATAGCGCTGGAATCCTGTTATTTGGAATTATGGTTACTGTTGAAGTGAAGGGTTAAGGTTGTTTTGGAAAATCGAATTGTACAGAATTTGGTACAATTTGTTTTTGTGTAAAGGGATTTTTGGAAATTCGTCGTAGAAAGGTACGAAAAGTGCTAAAGTGTACTAAATATGGAATCCATTGTATTAGACAAACGCGAAGAGCTAGAATTCTGAAAATTTTGAACGAGTGGTCATTGATGGAGAGTTAGGAAGATGTACCAAAGGGTATTTAGAAACTCGACCTATAAGTGTACGAAAAGTACTAAAAGTTTCTAAATTTGGTACCAATTGCATATTTTTAATGGATAAAGCTAGAATCTTCAAATTTGGTATGGGAATCAAGGTTGGGAAATGGCGTTGAAATAAGGATATGGTTTTGGAAGTTCGCATTTATGATTACGAGCAGTAATAAATTTGGATTTGGGTGAACGGATAGAGGTCGAATCCTAAAGTTTTGAATTAAGATTACTGTAGGGGTGTAGGATTGAGATAGTTTTGGAAATTCGTACCTTTGGGTACGATAAGTACTAAATGATATTAAATTTGGTACAATTTGGATTTGGATGAACGGAACTAAGATTACTGCTGGACAGTAGAATTGAGGTAGTTTTGGAAATTCGTACTTATGGGTACAGAAAGCACTAAATTTGGTACAATTTGAATTTTAGTAAACGGATAGTGTTGGAATTAGGAATTAAGATTACTGTAGGAGTGTAGTATTGGGTACGAGAAGTACTAAATGGTACTAAATATGGTACAATATGGATTTGGGTAAACGGGTAGAGCTGGAATCCTGAAATTTTTGTTTGGGAAAGAAATGGTACTAAATTTGATACAATTTGGATCCGGGTGAATTAATAGAGCTGGAATCCTGAAATTTGGAATAACGATTACAGTCCAAGAGTAGGATTCAGGTTGTTTTGAAAAAGCAAACTTATGGTACTAAATTTAGCACAATTTGTATGTAGGTGAACGGATAGCGGTGGAATCCTGCAATTTGAAAGTATGATTATTGTAGCCCTGTTGCGTTAACGAAGTTTTGAAAATTGGTACGAAAATTCTAAATTGTTCTAAATTTAGTACAATTTTAATTTGGTTTAACGGATAGATTTTGAATCCTGAAATCTGGAAGTAAGATTACTACTAAAGTGAAGGATTGAGGTAGTTTTAAAAAATCTTACTTATGGGTACGAAGAGTTCGACTTGATACTAAGTTTGGTACAATTTGGAATTGGACGAACGGATACAGCTGGAATCTTGAGATTTGGAATTACTGTGATTATTATGGAATTTACTGTAATTATTTTGTATAAATGTCCGTGTATGGCTGAAATATGTCGTCGAAATACGTACCATAAGTATACGAAAACAAGTAAGAACGGCGTTAAGTTCGGCGGGGCCGAACTTGTTATACCCTCCACCACAAGTTGTATTGAAGTAAAATGGAACAATTAGTTTCCTTTCGTGTATGAAGAAAACTTAATACTAAATTTCAGCAATTTCGGTAAAACAATGTGAGGCACCATTCTATGGGGGCTATTTCAAGACGTCGATCTATACCGACAAATTTCTGACGGAAACTTGATAGGCTCAAAGAAGACTAACTACCAAATTTCCTATATTTCGGTAAGAGAATGTGGCTAAAACTTAAAAAATACCGAAAATCAAGAAGTACGCTTCTATGGGGATATAGGAAGACGTGGAGCTATACTGATAATACTCTTCTGGAATATTTTATAACTCTTGGAAGACGAAATAACGAATTTCAGCCATTTCGGTTGTATATTGACGTCACAATCTTCAGTATTACGAAAATCGGGAGGTACCGTTCTATGGGGGCTATATCGAAACGTGGACCTATACCGACGAATTTTAGTCAGAAATGGGGCAATATGAAAGCGTGGACCTGTACAGACATATTTCTGGCGAACAGTTTTATATCACATTGAAGACTAAATACCAAATTTCAGCCATTTTGGTGGAATATTGAAGACACAACCTTCAAAATACGAAAAATTGGGAGGTACCTTTCCATGGGGGCTATATGAAGGCGTGGTCCTATACCGACAAATTTAAAGGGGAAGCTTGAGTACCCCCAACGAAGTCTAAATACCAAATTTCAGCCATTTCGGTGGAATATTGAGGCCACAACGTTCAAAATACCGAAAATCGGGAGGTACCGTTCTATGGGGGCTATATGAAGGCATGGACCGATACCGACAAAATTCTGGGAGAAAGTTTTATACCACCAACGTTGACTAAGTACCAAATTTCAGCCATTTCGGTGTGATAATGAAGCTAAAACCTTCAAAATACCGAAAATCGGGAGGTACCGTTCTATGGGGGCTATATGAAGGTGTGGACCGATACCGACAAAATTCTGGGGGAAAGTTTTATACCCCCAAAGAAGACTACGTACCAAATTTCAGCCATTTTGGTAGGATAATGAAGCTAAAAACTTCAAATTACCAAAAATCGGGAGGTACCGTTCTATGGGGGCTATATGAAGGTGTAGACCGATAACGACGAAATTCGAGGGAAAAGTTTTATACCCCTAAAGAAGACTACGTACCGAATTGCAGCCATTTTGGTAGGATAATGAAGCTAAAACCTTAAAAATACCGAAAATCGGGAGGTACCGTTCTATGGGGGCTATATGAAGGTGTGGACCGATACCGACAAAATTCTGGGGGAAAGTTTTATACCCCTAAAGAAGACTACGTACCAAATTTCAGCCATTTTGGTGGGATAATGAAGCTAAAGCCTTAAAAATACCGAAAATCGGAAGGTACCGTTCTATGGGGGCTATATCAAAACGTGGACCGATATATCCCATTTTCAATACCAACCATCCTGCAAGTAATAAAAACTTCTGTACCAAATTTGGACTTTCTATCTTTAAAAATGCGAGCTGTATCTTGATTTCAACAGACAGACGGACGGACGGACGGACGGACAGACGGACATGGTCAAATCGACATAGAATTTTATGCTGATCAATAATATATATACTTTATAGGGTCTCCGACGAATATTTCGATGTGTTACAAACGGAATGACAAATTTAATTATACCCTCCATATGGTGGAGGGTATAATTACTTAATGGTACTCAATTTGTTTTTGGGTGTAGGGACAGTGCTGGAATTTTTATTTTTTGGAGTTAGGGTGTGTATTGGTGTGCAACGTTGATCTCGCTGTTAATGTGTAAGGGTGAGATACGGCTGATCGTTTTGAAAATCGAACTTAAGGGGTACGTACAGTACTAAGATAAAAATAAATATTGATTAAAATTGGTATTAGTGCGACCAAATTTTCAGTGTTTGTCATTTCCATATTATATATTGTTTATTTGTTTTTTTATATCCTTTCCGCATACGAAGTAGCGGGCATTTTGCTAGTTTCTAACATATATTTTTCTGCGTGTAGACATATTGAATACGGGCTATATAACCAAAATCTTTTTCCTAAAAATTGTGTAGTCAGGTAGTTTCAGAATTCGTTGTCTTTGCCGTTATTTTATTTGGTCACCGTAAGATTTAGAGCTTTGGTACCATTCCTGACATAACCATGGACTTATATATATATATGTCCTTTTTATTTGTTACATATATCTAAATACAGATTCAAATAAATATATTTAACAAAGGTTCATGTTGAACATAGGGCGATTACGAATTCTCTCCATATTCTTCTGTCATTAGCGATATTCTTGACTTGGTTCCATGTCTTGTTGTGGGCTTCGTATTCCTGTTTGACCGTTAACCATGGACTTACCCACAAAAAATAGAATATCGCTGTAAAAAAGACCCTCCTTGCGGTCAAAATGTACAATGGCTTCTCGAACAGCCATTAATCTACACTTATGTTGAATTTTTGAGGGCGATGTATCCGAAGATGTTGTCCCACATAGACCCTCTTGATACTTTATATATGTATGTACGTCTGGAAGTAATTTTAGGATGTTTAAAGTTTCGGTCAAATCGGATAATTGAAATTTTGTGTTGGAGGTCCCTGAAGGAGTGAATCGTTATAATCCATTTTCGAACCTAATATACATATCTTATCTTTTGAACAGACCATATAAGAAAAACTCCACCTAGGTCATCAAAATCTATAAAATATAGACAATTTTACATAATTGCTGGTCAGTATCGGCTAAACTATTGGGAGTTGAACAAAGTAACCTTTTGCAAAAATCTTCTAAATAAAGTTCTCAACAATTCTTTAGAACAATCTGAAACTCTAAAATGCTTACTTCATGTTGTTTCAGCGGTATTTTCATAATATCTTTTACAACACGTATTTCAAACACAGTTCACACCAACAGTCTATCACCGCATTTCGAATTTCATTACATTATTGACATTTTTATTAAATCGTTGTTGAAAAATGTACTGAAAACAACGGCACAGAGGCATTTTACAACAATAACATGTTCTGAAGACTTGTGTATTATATTCCAGGGAATATTTTTCCAAAAGAAAAAAATTAACTTTTTTTTTTTATTTTTGCCTTATTAAGGCGAAGGCCATTTATAGTGATATTTAATTAATTCTCTTTCGAGTTGAGCTGTTAGGCCTTTAGAGATACATTGAAAAATTAGGAGTCTACCGAAGTCCCACGCATCCAACCATTACACTACGTTTCACGGGTGGTAAATCCGATCTTCAGGTGTATTAGGATGTTGTTTTTGTGGCAGACGAAGGCAAAGCTTGGTAACTGGTATATATATCGAACTTCATTAGATAAATGTATATGCGAAATTATGTCAGTTAATTGAAACTCCAAACTTTTCCTATAGTCCTGCTTTGGTAATCCCATTTTTCAATGTTCACAAATACTATGGTAAGTTTTATTCCTACATCATTAGTAATTGCTCTTCTATATCAGAAGATTTTATTTTTTTGATCATCAATTATTGTCTACTAAAGTTTTGACAAGTTGATGGTGGCTTAGAACGCTAAGACGCCGGCAACCTTGACACTCAGTTGTCGGATTCGAACCTGGGTCTCCGACAACTGAGTGTCAAGGTTGCCGGCGTCTTAGCGTTCTAAGCCACCATCAACTTGTCAAAACTTTAGTAGACAATAATTGATGATCAAAAAAATAAAATCTTCTGATATAGAAGAGCAATTACTAATGATGTAGGAATAAAACTTACCATAGTATTTGTGAACATTGAAAAATGGGATTACCAAAGCAGGACTATAGGAAAAGTTTGGAGTTTCAATTAACTGACATAATTTCGCATATACATTTATCTAATGAAGTTCGATATATATACCAGTTACCAAGCTTTGCCTTCGTCTGCCACAAAAACAACATCCTAATACACCTGAAGATCGGATTTACCACCCGTGAAACGTAGTGTAATGGTTGGATGCGTGGGACTTCGGTAGACTCCTAATTTTTCAATGTATCTCTAAAGGCCTAACAGCTCAACTCGAAAGAGAATTAATTAAATATCACTATAAATGGCCTTCGCCTTAATAAGGCAAAAATAAAAAATAATTTCAGCATGAGCCAGGCTGGGATTCGAACCTGGGTCTCCGACAACTGAGTGTCAAGGTTGCCGGCGTCTTAGCGTTCTAAGCCACCATCAACTTGTCAAAACTTTAGTAGACAATAATTGATGATCAAAAAAATAAAATCTTCTGATATAGAAGAGCAATTACTAATGATGTAGGAATAAAACTTACCATAGTATTTGTGAACATTGAAAAATGGGATTACCAAAGCAGGACTATAGGAAAAGTTTGGAGTTTCAATTAACTGACATAATTTCGCATATACATTTATCTAATGAAGTTCGATATATATACCAGTTACCAAGCTTTGCCTTCGTCTGCCACAAAAACAACATCCTAATACACCTGAAGATCGGATTTACCACCCGTGAAACGTAGTGTAATGGTTGGATGCGTGGGACTTCGGTAGACTCCTAATTTTTCAATGTATCTCTAAAGGCCTAACAGCTCAACTCGAAAGAGAATTAATTGAAAAAAATTAACGGTTTTGGAGATACGGTGCGAAATGTATAAAAATTGTGGAATTTTTGCATATATTTTGAAATTTGAGGCAATAAATGTAGTTTTTCGAGTTCATTATTTCTCCAAAAATTTTATTCTTGTCCTTATGTACAAATTTGCTTCAGAGGTCAGAAGAAGATTCGCATTGGTTTCAGAGATATAGCCCCGAATTTCTTTAAAAACTCAATATTTAACCATGTTTAGATGGGGCCATAAAATCCGAGCTGGATCTGACACAACAAAACCCAACTAGGGTTTCTTGTCGTTTGGGTCTGTACTTTCAAAAAATGTTGCATAGTGTAATATAACCATACTCCTTTAGTGGAGGGTATAAAAACGGAAGGAAAACAATAATAAATTACAAAACAAGACTTCAAATATAAGTTCCCTTTTATTCATTTAAAAGGCGTTGATGAAAAAAAGTGTAAACACTTTGAACAAAGGGTTACCTCAATCAACACTTGACTTGACTTTTAACCTTTCCTCATTTATCATGATTCATACAAAAGAATTTAGGAGTGATTCTACTAAACACTCATAACCGTGAATGCCAAATATTTCAAATTTTTCATAACCTGCTTTCGGTCGATGTTTTCAAAGGGTGTAAGCCTTCTTTTGTTTGATGGATCACAATAAAATATTTTCAAAACCGTCATTTCACTCTGTTTTTCGTGAACGTCATTCTTTTGAACCAGAGAATGTTTTTAAGGTCACATTACAAAGGCTATGGCTACAAACAAAGAAGAATTCAATATTAAATGAAATTTACAACAAAGAAAAAAGTGACGAAAATATATTTTCGTTTTCTATGGAATTGAGCTGTACATAATTAAATTTATTAATGGGATTTTCCCAAGTTGCCACTCTTGGTGCAATTGAAGTCAAAATTTGTAGGAAGTTATTTGAATTATGTACTTTTGTTTGAACGCTCCAAGATTTTTCTGCTTAAAAATCGGAGAAGTTTATTGAAGATGGAGAAAAATTAACACTACTATTTAACATTGTTTGAGAATAATGATCGTATACAAAGAAACTATTATATTTTATGTTGCCTTTTTTAATCATACATTCACACATGTATTCCTTTTGTTAGTATTTCTATGATCGGCGTTATTTTATAGTCGTATGCACACGAACACCGCATTGCTGTGCTAACTGTGTTAAACTTTAAATCGGTTACAGATTACAAACTTGTTGCCAACAATTAATAACTCAGTTTTTATTCTGTACTTTAAATTCAATTTTAAACTTAAATAAAAATCATAAATTGTGGGCTAATATTAAATTAACGTCATTCAATATGTGCAACTTTATGCAATCAACACAAAGTTGCACATTTCGCTTGTCTGCAAAAAAGTAACCATAAATTAATGAATATTGGCTATGAACGCAATTATGATGCTCGTCCCTTTCAACCGACGTAAAGCTATAATAAATATAAACATTAATTATAGTCGCCATTAATTAAAATTGTCACATACATACTATTTGTTATATACGTATATACTTATACAAGGGTGGAATGGTTAATAAATAAAATATGAACGGCCTTAAGTTCGCCGTGACGAAAATTGTTATATCCACCACCTTCCAACTTATATGGATTAATTATATTTCATTCTTAATTAATTCTCTTTCGAATTGAGCTGTTATGACCTACTAGGTCATATTGGGCTACGTTTCACTGTTGGTTAAGTTCGATCATCAGGCATATTAGGATAATGTGTTTTTGTGGCAGACGAAGGCTAAGCTTGATAGTATTTATACGCATTTCACCCGATAAATGCAAACGCGAATTTATGTTAGTTTATTTAAAATCCAAACTTTCGGTCGGACTGCAATCCCAGATTGTTGGTGGTTTAGAACGCTAAGTCGCCGACAACTTTTTTCACTTTGTTGTCGGAGGCCTAGGTTCAAATCCCAGCCGGGTCATGCTCAAGTTATTTTATTTTCGCCTTATTAAGGCGAAGATCATTTACAGTGACATTTTTAATTAATTATCTTTCGATTTGAGTTGTTATAACCTAAGAGGTACATTCATCTTAAGAATAGCTCCAAACTTCGAAGTATTTCAAAAAATATTTTTTGTAGTGAGTACAACTTAAAATTTACGTGCAGGTAAATACATTCAAAATATTGCGAAACTAATACGTATTGCAAACTATTATAATGGATTTTGAAGAAGCAGGCAATAGCGTATTTTTTTTTTAAATAGTGATTTAACATGTTGTGGAATTTTAGTTAGCTGTATGTTTTCTTAGTGTATTTTGTAATACTAATTCGTTCATATATTTAAGTTTGACCTAAAGTTTTAGCCATGATGCCCACCTCGGGAATAATTGTCCAAGGTAGGACATGGGTTCAAGATTATCCAGTATTAATATCAGCTGCCATCTATTGCCAGACTTTAAATGGTGGGTCGCAGACTAAAACTGCTCTATAATATGGTTTCTATGGAAATATTAGGTTATAACTCTGTAATCTGGCCACGTACATTAGCATAATTGGCATCAATGGAAAGCTAAAGAAGTTTCGACTTACGTGGGTGGTACGACACGGTGCTCTTGAATCAAATTTAAATGGAAGTTGCTTACACCTGGGAAGTTTGTGCGGATTCTGAAACTGCAATTTTCATAGATGAGAAAAATCAAGAAACAAAAAAAAAATCGCCGGAGCGCTTTTTTAAATAAATCGCGATTCAAGTTGACATTTTTACGGGTTGTTAAGGTTTTTGCGATTTTTCTTGGAAACTGCAAATCCTATCAAAATGGTAATAAAGAAAATGTTGTAGAAGGTTAATCTTGTAGAGAATTTTGACAGCTACAACATTTTCTTTATTCCCATTTTGATAGGACTTGCAGTTTCCAAGAAAAATCGCAAAAACCTAAACAACCCCTAAAAATGTCAACTTGAATGATATTTTCGTAGGTTTTACAACATTTAAGATATAGAAGTTGAAATTGGGACAATTCAAATTCAATTCAATTCTGTATCGTCTCCTTATAAAACAATGTCATGAATGCAATTTCCCAACTTAAACTTATATATCCATAAAAAATGGTGCAACCTAGGAAAAATTACATGAGCCAGTTTTGTAGAGAATTTTCACAGCTATAAGATTTTCCCATGCCGATAAGACTTGCCGTACTCAAGCAAAATCGCGAAACCCTAACAAAAAACCTACAAATTTAAACTGAGCTTATTTAACTCAAAAATAGTACAGCCTGAGAACAAATCATAAACGTCAATCCAGTAGAGAATTTTCACAGCTACAACATTTTCCTTAGCTCCATTTCGATTGGACTTGCGGTTTCCAAGCAAAATCGTGAAAACCTAAAAAACACCTAAAAATATGAATTTTGACCGCGATTTATTTAAAAACGGCTACAGCGATTTTTTCTTGTTTTTGGATTTTTCTCATCTATGAACATTCACATTTCAGAATTCACAAAAATTTCCCTTCTGTAAGCGGTTTTCATTTAAAGTTAGTTAAGGGGCACCCTTCAAAACATTGTTTTATCTCCAAAGAAAACATTAAGAAAAAATTAACGGTTTTAAAGATAGGGTGCGAAGTGTATACAAATTAAGGAAATTTTCGATATTTTATAAAATTTGAGGCAATAAATGTAGTTTTTCGAGTTCATTATTTCTCCAAATATTTTATTCTTGTCCTTATCTACAAAATTTGCTTTAGAGGTCAGATAAAGATTCGCATAGGTTTCAGAAATATATGCCAGAATTGCTGTAAAACGTCAATATTTAACCATGTTGAGATGGAGCAATAAAATCCAAGCTGGATCTGACACAACAAAACCCAACTAGGGTTTTTGTCGTTTGGGTCTTTCAAAAAAATCCTCAGCTCAAATTGTTTGCACAAGATTATCTTAAAAATTTTGCACAGTGTTATCTCCAGGCGGATATCTCTGCTTTGGTTGGACTTATACCTGATTATGCACACTGAAAGAAAAATGCTTCGTTGTATCAATGAACGGGTTTCATTGATTATTTTTCATTGATGCTATAAAACGTTCCATTAATATAATGAAATTTTTCATTCATGCAATGAAACTTTACGTTATTTAAAATTCAATGATTTTTGGTTTCATTGTATAAACGGAACGGATTTCCTTGATGCAATGAAACTTTTAATTTCTATAAATTTAAGAAAAATATGTATATTTTAAATTTAAACTAAATAGAATGAGCTAAAAACACTAGTACGCAAATTTTTTTTAAATAATGGCTAAAAATGCGTATATTCTCTGTTTTTGGTTTGCTTTAAAAATGAATGAAACAGTTTAATTAAATAAATGAAAGAGTTTCATTAGATAAATGAAAGAGTTTCATTACACAAATAAAACATTTTTGAAATTCCTTTTTGCGTTCTGTATTCTTTGTAAATCTGTTAACTTATAAAATTCGTCTTTTAATTATTTTGTCGTTTTTAAACAAATTAAATCTATAAAAAATTTATAAAAAAATAAATTATAATAAGAACACATTTATATATTGGCTACATATATGTATATGTATAGAATCACATACATAAATATGTATGCATGAATATTTGCCAAAAACTAGCAGAAACGTCATCAACTGTACAAACATTCGCTACTGTCGCAAATTGGCGTTGGTATACATAAATATTCATCCACATTAAAAATAATGCTCTTCTCAGTTCTTCGTTATTGTTTGTATTGTCGTTCATTGAATTTCATTTGTGGTTGTGTGTGAGTATTTAACAAGAAGAAAAAACACGTGTTGCCAAAACAACCACCGGTTTCTTAGCTACATCAAACGATGTTGAAGAACATTGTTTTAGTTTGCGCTAAACTACAGTCAAGTGTGGATGAAAAAAAAGTTATTTTACATCTGGTGTTTTCAACTTTAAAAACGGTGATGTGTTTAATATGAAAAGAAAATGTAAATATTATTTTTTAAGTGTTCAGTTGTTCTTTTAAGTGAATTTTCATTTATATTTTTCTTGTAATGGAAACATTCAATAGAAAATTTAAAGATGAGTGGAAAGGCGGAGAAACTGTTACCATTGTCCAACGAAGCATCTCTCACTTAGAAAAAGAAAATGTTGTATAGTTTTCTGTCCAAGGGCGAAAGTTAAAGGTAAGTTAATGTTTAGAAAGAAAACCAGATAAAATACTAAACATTGTTTTATGGTTTTCAATTTTGCTTACAGATGACAACGCTCAAAAGGATAATTAACTTCGCTGAAAGTAAGTATGAAGTGTTTAATAATGTGAAATGAAAATTCAAATATTGGTTAAATTATTTTTTGTAGTTTTTATGTGTTCGTTTATTTACTTTTTTAATTTTCATTTATAGTTGCAATGGAGATAAAAAATAGAAAATCCAATGATCAGTGGAATTACGGAGACTGTCCGTGGCCAATGAACCACTACTCCCTTAAGAAAAAATGCTGTATCCTACCATCGTGGAAGTTCACAGGGGATGACTCAGCGGGAAAAGCTGGAGGAAAGTTATTGTTTAGAAACCCAGTCAAGTTGTTAGCAATTTGCTTATTGTTTCAATTTTACTTACATATGACAACGCCCAATACTATCATTAATGTGCTTAATACCTGAGGTATTAAATATGACTTCTTGTATTAATGGTCAAAACTAATTGCAATAAAATAATAAACATCATTGAAAGTCGGATTTCTTTAGGGACAAGAGAGATGTATTTATTCGTTGGAAAAGAGTTGGCCATATTGCCTTTGATACCTTACAGCTGTTATTTGTTGCAACTGCCGCATGAAATGTGCCTTGACTGAGTTGTCGACTTCAATATCGGTTCCGCTATTTCTTTTCTTACGATGTTGCAGTGAGCAATATAACGATTTTAGCGACTCCAAGGCGTTCTTGCCGTCCAAAACCAATGTGGGACCTGAGTGCTTCAAAGGGAAAACAATTAGGACGTAGGAGTTCCAATTAAAAACAAAAATGATTTGTGTCAGTCTAATGTGCATATATGAAACGGCAATAGAATGTAGGGTTCGATGTGGAACTTATGATCGTATATATTCCATTCGATTTGAATAACCAACTACATGTAATACAAATCGTTTCACTCTAACATATTTATGTCAGTGTATACTGAAGAAACCGTGCTCGTGAAATCACATCCAATTAAGGTAATATACACTGAAAGAAAAAGCTACGTTATATGAATGAAATCTCACGTTGTATCAATGCAATTTGTCATTGATTTTGAACCAACGTAGAGCTTCATTGAATAAATGAAAAAAGTTTCATTGAAGTAAAATTAACGAAATTGTTCATTAATGCAATTAAACTTCTTCATTTATGCAATGAAACTTTTTCGTTAATGCAACGAAACTTTTTCATTTATGCAATGAAACTCCTTCATTGATGCAATGAAACATTTCCGTTAATGCAATAAAACTTTTTAATTATTGCAATAAAACTTTTTAATTATTGCAATGAAACTCCTTCATTGATGCAATGAAACTTTTTCATTAATGCAATAAAATACTTCCATTGTTGTAATGACACTTCTTCATTTTTGCAATGAAGCCTTACGTTGGTTCAAAATCAATGACATATTTCATTGATACAACGTAGGATTTCATTCATGTTATGAAGTCATTTCATACTCACGTAATGAACAAAAATGAAGTCAATGCTAAATATGTTTATTTCATTTTATTGCAATTAGTTTTGACCATTAATGCAACAAGTTATATTTAATACCTCAGGTATTAAGCACATTAATGATAGTATTGGGCGTTGTCATCTGTAAGTAAAATGTAAACAATAAACAAATAGCAAACAAATTGACTGGTTTTCTAAACAATAACTTACCTCCAACTTTTGCTGCTGAGTCATCCCCTGTGTACGTCCACGATGTTAGGATACAGAATTTTTTCTTAAGGGAGTAGTGCTTCATTGGTCACGGACAGTCTCCGTAATTCCACTGATCATTGGATTTTCTATTTTTTATCTTTATTGCAACTATAAATGAAAATTAAAAAAAGTAAATAAAAGAACACATAAAAACTACAAAAAATAATTTAACCAATATTTGAATTTTCATTTCACATTATTAAACTCTTCATACTTACTTTCAGCGAAGTTGGCCAATGGTAAAAGTTTCTCCGCCATTCCACTCAACGTAAAAAACTTTTTTTCATCCACACTTGACCGTGGTTTAGCCCAAACTAAACAATGTTCTTGAACGTCGTTTGATGTAGCTAAGAAAGCGGTGGTTGTTTTGCCAACACGTGTTTTTTCTGCTTGTTAAATACTCACACCCAACCACAAATGGAATTCAATGAACGACAATACAAACCATAACGAAGAACTGAGAAGAGCATTATTTTTAATGTGGATGAATATTTATGTATACCAACGCCAATCGGCGACAGTATCGAATTTTTGTACAGTTGTTGACGTTTCTGCTAGTTTTGGCAAATATTGATGCATACATATTTATGTATGTGATTCTATACATGTAGTGTATGTAGCCAATATATAAATGTGTTCCTTTTATGATTGTCAATAATTTAATTTGTTTAATAAAGACAAAATAATTAGAAGACAAATTTTATAACTTAACAGATTTACAAAGAATACAAAACGCAAAAAGGAATTTCAAAAATATTGCATTTAGTCCATATTTACATTAGGCAATTTTCCTAGCGGCAATTGTCAGTTTGTGGGTGAGAGAGGGTGTTGAGACGCAAAGGGTTACCATATACCTCACCTCTCTCTCCAACAAACTAACAATTTCCACAAGGAAAATTGCCTAATGTAAATATGGACTTATTTAATGAAAATCTTTCATTTATCTAATGAATCTTTTTCATTTATTTAATGGAACTTTTTCATTCATTTTTAAAGCAAACCAAACACATCGAATATATACATTTTCGCCATTTTTTAAAAATATGTTTGCGTACTAGTGTTTTTAGCCCATTCTATTTAGTTTGAATTCAAAACATACACATTTTTCTTAAATTTATAGAAATTAAAAGTTTCATTGCATCAATGAAATCCGTTTCGTTTATAGAATGAAACCAAAAATCATTGAATTTTAAATAACGTAAAGTTTCATTGCATGAATGAAACATTTCATTATATTAATGGAACGTTTCATAGCATCAATGAAAAATAATCAATGAAACCCATTCATTGATACAACGAAGTATTTTTCTTTCAGTATATTAATAATTCTTTTGATTTGATCAACTAGATTTTAATTGATAACTGCAACGCATGGTATAATTAAAAATTATTTAAAATTCAGCGACAATAAATATTGAGGGAATATTTAGTATAGCACTCAATATTATTGAATATGAGTCCGGTTTACTAGTATAACCATGGCGTTTGTGTTATGAAATATGTAGTGTTATGAAATATTTTATATTTGAAATATGTAGTTATTAACATAATTGTTAGCAGTAGACATCTACTTCTGGAAATCATAGGCTCAAGGAAAAAACTGACCACACTAACAATCAAACTAGAAATTATAATCATGTTTAAGAGTTTGTTGTGTTATTGTTTAAAAGGTTACTGTCGATTTTAGGCATTTTGAAGATTTAGCTGCGCGTTCGGTATAAATTAACTGTAGGTTATAATTTAAGGTTTTCCGCCAGGACATGCAATTGTTCTATTAAATAAAATAACAATAATAACGATATTTATTCAAGTATTTTACATTGAATCTAAAAACTAACAAAATATATCTACATTATCAAAGTATATAAATTGATTTACAAATTTAGCTTATTTTGCTTATTCTGACACAATTGGCGGTCATCAGTAGACAGCGGAATCCTATGCAAATGCATATATGGTTAGGATGGTCGGAGAGAAAATCTGATTAGACAGAAACTCGTTTTATAAAAAAATAAAAAGAATTAGGCCCAGAAATTTTTGCATATTTTGTATATCGTGTATATTTTTACATATTTGCATAAAATGAGCATATGCAAAAATATATGCAAGAATTTGTGGCCCGAATATACCACCGAAACTGAAATTTGGTACTAAGTCTTCGTTGGGGGTATAAAACTTTCCACCTGTCGGTATAGGTGCACGTCTAAATATAGCTTCCATAGAACGGTACCTCCCGATTTCCGATATTTTGAAGATTATGCCCTCAACATCACACTGAAATGCCTGAAATTTCGTATTAAGCTTAAGGCATAAAGCTTTTCACCTGGAATTAGTCGATATACATAGGTCCACGTCATCATATAGCCCCAATAGAAGGGTACCTCCCGATTTTCGGTATTTTGAAAGTTGTGTCCTCAATATCTCACCGAAATGACTGAAAGTTGATATTTAGTCTTCGTTGGGGGTAAAACACTTTCCACTTAAATTTGTTGGTTTAGGTTCAGGCATTCATATAGCCTCCATAGAACGATACCTCCCGATTTTCGATATTTTGAAGGTTGTGGTTATACATTTCTCTATTTTATTGACATGTCTGAAGGCAATTTTAAACAGAAAAATTTTACACACAAATACTTTTGTACCTATTATTGAAATATTTGTTGCATAAAAAAATATGTAAAATGCATAACACATTATTTTTTTCATATGCAAAATTTATATATTTTGCATAATTTTGCATCATATGTCATATGTTTCGATTGCAATTTAATCAGAAGCCGAAAATATGCCCAGTCCAAAAATTTGACATGAATCGGACCAAAAATATGGGTTGCATAAAATTCCGCTGTCTAGTTATATTTAAATCTGTTCAGATTTGGATATAGCTCCTATATATATTTTCGGCCGATTTTAGATATTTGGTGCACTAATCACGCCATGTTTGCTCAATTTTGATGCAATTTGCAATGTTTGACGGAATTCGATTTAGAAATAAGTTGGCAAATTATATTGAAATCGGTTCAAATTTGGATATAGCTCCCATATACATATATTTTCACTAGATTTGAGGTATTTGGTGCACCAAACACTTAAATTTTTTCCGATTTTGATGAAATTTGAAACGTGTAACGGAATTTGTCTTTTTATATTTAAATCAGTTCAGATTTGGATATAGCTCCCATATATGTATATTTTCGGCCGATTTTAGATATTTTATGTAGGTATTTCCAATTTTGATTAAAATTGGAATGTGTGACAGAATTGTGACTGAAGATAAGGTAAGAAAATTTAATTTTATATCTATACAAATAAAAATCAAATGTCTTTCGTTGGCAATGGCATCAGTTGAGAACGGCTGGACCGATTTGGATAATTCTTTTTTTGAAATGTTCGTCATAATCCAACTTAGGTTTTTATGCAAAGAAAATTTGACCACGCCCACTATAAAGCCCACTTTTTCAATTTTAATGTTTTCCAAAAAACTAGTGAACTGATTTCCCTGAAATTGTGAGGGAATGTACAGGGATGGCCCCCGGCTACATATTTTGTTGAATTTAGGAAGGGCGGGGAATTTCCCCTATACCCTATTTCTTTAAAAATGCTATATCTATATAAATAAAAATCTAATGTCGTTCGTTGGTAATAGCATCAATTAAGAACTGCTGGACTGATTTGTTTAATTCTTTTTTTTTTTGAAATGTTCGTGAAAGCCCAACTTATGTTTTTATGCGAAGATGATTTGATCACGCCCACATTTGTCAATAGGCTACAAAATTATTTTCGGTGGGGCGGGGTACTTCCCCTATACATTATTTATTAAAATGCCATATTTAAAATAATTACGAATCCATCGGTTTAGGTTCAGCCCCCATAGAACGATACCTCCCGATTTTCGGTATTTTGAAGGTTATGGTTATAAATTTTTCTATTTTATTGACTTGTCTGAAGGCATTTAAAAAAAAATACACACAAACACTTTTGTACCAATTATTGAAATATTTGTTGCATAACAAATATGTAAAATGCATAAATTTTGCATATGCACATATTATTTTTTGCATATGCAAAATTTATATATTTTGCATATTTCATATGTTTCGATTGCAATTTAATCAGAAGCCAAAAATATGCCCAGTCCCAAAATTTGACATGAATCGGACCAAAAATAATGGTTGCATAAAATTCCGCTGTCTAGTTATATTTAAATCAATTTGGATATAGCTCCCATATATATTTTCGGCCGATTTTAGATATTTGGTGCACTAATCACGTTACGTATGCTCGACTTTGATGAAATTTGCAATGTTTGACGGAATTCGGTAGTTCGCAAATTATATTGGAATCGGTTCAGATATGGATATAGCTCCCATATACACATATTACCACTCGATTTGAGGTATTTGGTGCACCAAACGCTTAAATTCTGTCCGATTTTGATGAAATTTGAAACGTGTGACGGAATTTGTCTTGAAAAAAGTTTGCAAGTTATATTAAAATCGGTTCTGGTTTGGATAGAGCTCCAATATATTTTCGCCCGATTTAATATATTTGATGTAGGTATTTCCAATTTTGATTTAAATTGCAATGTGTGCCAGAATTGTGATTAAAGATAAGGTAAGAAAATTTAATTTGGTTCGGAATTAAATATAGCGCCATCTATACCTATACAAATAAAAATCAAATGTCGTTCGTTGGGAATGGCATCAATTGGACCGATTTGGATAAAAATTTTTTGAAATGTTCGTCATAAAGCCCACTTTTTTCAATTTTAATGTTTTCTACAAAAACTAGTGAACTGATTTTCCTGTCGTTCGTTGGTAATGACAGCAGTTGAGAACGGCTGGACTGATTTGGATAATTCTTTTTTTTTTTTGAAATGTTCGTCATAACCCAACTTATTTTTTTATGCGAAAAATGAAAAATTTACCACGCCTACTTTTTTCAATATGCTACAAATTTAATTTCGGTGGGACGGGGTACTTCCCCTATAACCTATTTATTAAAATGCCATATTTAAAATAATTACAAATGTATCGGTTTGGAAATTAATTTGCGAGACGATTACCTACTTTTTAAGACCCAAAGACTTAACCACGCCTACTTTTTAAAATATCCCAGCAAAATGTTCGATGCCAAAGATGCCATTCAATCATGGGTGAAAGTGATCTGGCATGTCATCTTTTTATCATCTTCATCGATGAATTTTATATGAGCGTGGACCCCAAAAGATGCTATTAATTTTTGGATCCAAAGCATATCATTTACACCAATGCTTTGACATGTCATTTTCACCAATGCTTTGGCATGTCATTTCCACCAGTGCTTTGGCATGTCATTTTCTCCAACACTTTGCAATGACATTCTCATAACGACGAGAGTTTTAACAACGTTGGCTGTTGTTCGAGTCTCCGACAACACCAAGCCTATTTTAAATAATTAATCTTATATATTTAAATTTGTATAAATAAAAACACAAAATTCATCTCTATTGGATCGATGGAATGTATTCAAATACTGATGAAAAGATCGGATCTTTCACGACTTCCATTGCATGGGTTCAAATGCTGATGAAAAGATCGGATCTTCCACGACTTCCTTTGCATTGGTTCAAATGCTAATGAAAAGATGGGATCTTTCACGACTTCGTTTGAACCAATGCAAAAGATGCCATGAAATCACGTCATCGTATGGAACCCCTTCCTTCAAATTTTGCTGGGATGTTACATCTACAGACTTACTGAAACGATTTTCCTAAAAATAGGATGCATATTTTCCTGGATTTAGAAGGGGCGGAGTACTTCCCTTTGCCATATTTAAAAAACGCAATGTCTTTATGAATAAAAATCAAATGCCGTCATAGCGCAACTTAAGTTTTTATGGAAAGAAAATTTAACAGCGGCCATTTTTTACAATGTTCATTCCAATTTAAATTTTCAATTTAAAGTTTTTCTGCAAAAACTATTGAACCGATTTTCCTAAAATTTTCAGGGAATGTACAGGGATGGCCTCCGAAGACAGGCTACATATTTTAGTGAATTTCAGAATTCTCCACGCCGTTCTTTTAAACGCTATATGTATAAGCCAAACTTATGATTATATCGGTTTCAGCACCCTAGGTGCATATTTGGAGCCGAAATACCGGACCACGCCCCCATTTTTAAATATGTTATATCTTGAAAACTTATGACAACGCCCACTCTTTTCAATACATTATTTTTCCAAAACTACTGAACCTAATTTTATGCAATTTTCAGAAAATGCTCAGGAATATCCCGTGGTCCAAAATGCTATATATTTGTAGACCAATTTTGGGAGCCTATTGTTTTATAATCGCTATATGTGCTAAACTTATGAGTGCATCGGCCAGCAAAATAATTTTCGGGACAACGTTGGTTGCGCCCCCGATCGAGAAAAACGATATATTTACAAATTTCTTTAAATGGTGAGGTTCAACGGTCCATCAGCCATGAACAACTAAAACATATAAGTCTCAATAAGCGGGAAAATTCGACTTAACCATTTTTTTAGCTTTTATAATTAGATCGCCTTAAGATAAAGACAGGGGACATGGACAATAATAAATCCTAAACATATAATATAAATCGGTCCGATTTCATGTGTATGTGCATCTTTTTATACCCTCCACCATAGTATGGAGGGTATATTAAGTTTGTTTTTCCGTTTGTAACGCATTGAAATACTCATTTGCGACCCTATAAAGTATATATATATTCATGATCAGGGTAAAATTCTGAGTCGATCTGTGCACGTCCGTCCGTCCGTCCGTCTGTGGTAATCACTCTAGCATCCACAAAAATGGAGATAGGACGCTGAAATGTTGGGAAAATGCGTCTTTTGTTTGCAGGCAGGTCAAGTTGGATGATGGGCTATATCGGTCCACGTTTTGGTATAGCCCCCATATAACGGTACCCCCCGATTTACGGTATTTTGACGTTTTTAGCTACATTTTCAAACCGATGTAGCTATAATTTGACATTTAGGGTTCTTAAGTGTCAATAAACTTATATAAAAAAACTTGTGGAGATAGGTCCACGTTTTGGTATAATCCCCATATAACGGTACCCCCCGATTTACGGTATTTTGACGTTTTTAACTACATTTTCAGGCCGATGTAGCTATAATTTGACATTTAGGGTTCTTAAGTGGCAATAAACCTACATAACAAAAGATGTGAACATAGGTCCACGTTTTGGTATAGCCCCCATATAACGGTACCCCCGATTTACGGTATTTTGATATTTTTAGCTACATTTTCAGACCGATTTAGTTCTTATTTGACATTTAGGGTTCTTAAGTGTCAATAAACTTATATAACAAAATTTGTGGACATAGGTCCACGTTTTGGTATAGCCCCCATATAACGGTACCCCCCGATTTACGGTATTTTGCCGTTTTTAGCTACATTTTCAGACCGATTTAGCTATAATTTGACATTTAGGGTTCCTAAGTGTCAATAAACTTATGTAACAAAACTTGTGAAGATAGATCCACGTTTTGGTATAGCCCCCATATAACGGTACCCCCCGGTTTAATGTATTTTGACGTTTTTAGCTACATTTTCAGACCGATTTAGATCTAATTTGACATTTAGGGTTCTTAAGTGTCAATAAACTTATATAACAAAAGTTGTGGGCGTAGGTCCACGTTTTGTTATAGCCCCCCATATAACGGTACCCCCGATTTACGGTATTTCGACGTTTTTAGCTACATTTTCAGACCGATTTAGCTATAAATTGACATTTAGGGTTGCTAAGTGTCAATAAACTTATATAACAAAACTAGTGGACATAGATCTATGCTTTGGAATATCCCATATATAACGTTACCGCCCGATTTCAGGTATTTTGACGATTTAAATCGCATTTCTAGACCGAGTTAGCTATTATTTGATATTTAGGGTTCTTAGTGACCAAAAAACTTATATTCGAAAAAATTATGAACATAGGTACATGTTTAGGTATAGCCCCATATAACGGTACCTCCTGATTTTCGGAATTTTGAGATATTTACCTACAAGTTTTAACCGAATTAACTGTAATTTGAACATTTGACATTTGAAGTTCTTAGTGGTCACCACACCTCTCCACCAAAATTGTCTGAAATTTTGGGAAAATGCGTATTTGGTTTGCAGGCAGGTCAAGTTGGATGATGGGCTCTATCGGTCCACGTTTTGGTATATCCCCATATAACGGTACCCCCAATTTACGGTATTTTGACGTTTTTAGCTACATTTTCAGACCGATGTAGCTATAATTTGACATTTGAAGTTCTTAAATGTCAATAAACTTATGTGACAAAACTTGTGGACATAGGTCCACGTTTTGGTATAGTCCCCATATAACGGTACCCCCGATTTACGGTGTTTTGACGTTTTTAGCTACATTTTCAGGTCGATTAAGCTATAATTTGACATTTAGGTTTCTTAAGTTTAAATAAGATTATATAACAAAAGTTGTGGACATAGGTCCACGTTTTGGTGTAGCGCCCATATAACAGTACCCCCGATTTATGGCATTTTGACGTTTTTAGCTACATTTTCAGACCGATTTAGCTATAAATTGACATTTAGAGTTCTTAAGTGTCAATAAACTTATATAACTAGTGGTCATAGGTCCATGTTTTGGAATAGCCCCCATATAACGTTACCGCCACATTTCAAGTATTTAGACTTTTAAATTCACATTTCTAGACCGAATTAGCTATTATTTGATATCTAGGGTTCTTAGTGACCAAAAAACTTATATTCGAAATAATTATGAACGTATGTGCATGTTTTGGTATAGCCCCATATAACGGTACCTCGGTATAACGGATTTCGGTATCCCCATATAACGGATTTTCTTTATTTTGAGAATTTTACCTACAAGTTTTAACCGAATTATCTGTAATTTGAACATTTGATAAAGCTCCCATATAAAAGTACCTCCCGATTTTCAGTAATTTGATGATTTTAACTACAATATTAAACCGAACTAGCAGTAATTTGACATTTGAAGTTCTTAGTGGTCACAACACCTCTCCATAAAAATTGTCAACATAGGTCCATGTTCGGATATAGCTCCCATATAACGGTACCTCCCAATTTTCAGTAATTGGAAATTTTAGCTAAAATTTTTAACCGAACTAACTGTAATTTGACATTTGAAGGTTGTAGTGGTCACCACACATCTGCATCAACAATTTTCAACATAGCCCTAATATAACGATACTTCCCGATTTTCGGTACTTTGAGGATTTTACTTAAAATGTTTAACCGAACGTAGGTCCATTTTTGGTATAGCCCCAAAACAAACCTCCCGATTTTCCGTACCTTAGCTTTATTTTTTGGACGAACTTTCTGTAATTTGAAATTTAAAAGCCAACAAAAATTGTTCATTTAAGTTCATATTTTCGTATAGCCCACTTACCTCCGATCTAGCCGTTAATGACATTTGAAGTTCCCACGTTATGTACCGATTTTCGGTATTTTGAGGATTCTAGCTACAATTTGTAACCGAATTTGGAGTTATTTGACATTAAAGGCTCCCATCAAAAACTGTCAACATAGGTCCATGTTTTATAATAACCCGTATATAACGGTACCTCCCAATATCTAGCCCACCAAAAATTGTCAACATACATAGTTGGATATAGGCACCATAAAAAGGGCCTACCGAATGAAACATTTTATGTACATTATCTGACATTTTAACGTTCCCACTTAAAGTTGGGGACAGGAATGAAAACTAATTATTCCATTTTAGTTCAGAATATTTTATGGTGGAGGGTATGAAAAGTTCGGCCCGGCCGAACTTAACGCTTTTTTACTTGTTTCACATTTAACTAGCACATAAGTCGTTATATGTACCGGAAATCTATTGTTTTTCTCCTCCGAATAATAAGCCATGGCGTGAAGGTGGAGCTAAGTACTTTCATTACTGAAGAGAAACTTTGGAATTGTTCCATGTTCTATACATATTCACTGTCGTGTAGGATATCATATAGTCGGCTGCGCCCGACTTTGATCTTTTCCTTACTGTTTTTTTGCATGTAATAATTAAAAATTAACAATTTATACACATTTTTCAACAGCTTCATTCATTCCATCAATTTTAAATTGAAAAACTTTTCTAATTTTTCATTTGATGCTAAAGTTATTCAACTAAATAGAATAAAATTATGCCATCACTTTTTACAGATGTTTAAAAAGAAAAACAACTGGGAGAAAATAGTTCAAGCGTTAGTCTTGGCATTCATCATCACATTGGAATTCATCTTACATCAAACTTGAATAGTGCGGTCGTTGGCACTTTGCTGGGAATGCTTGACCAACGACTAACTTCCGTTAGTGTTGTTAACAATGCTAATTTATAACAGCTTTGAAAGGTTGCTGGTCATTGCTATACGTTTCCGCCTTCATCTTTCATTGCACCGCATGCATATAATTCCTGCAACTTGTTAGTGAAAATAATTTGAGTTTTAGTTTTACTTAAAGTTTTTTTTCCTGTCATGTCCAGAAGTCTGAAACTGTGTGCTATCAACGTCAACTTCAATTATCCAGTCATCCATCCATCCATCTAGACACTGTTGGTATTCTTCTTTGAAAAAGTATTGTAGAAAGAAATTTATATGAAAGACTAAAGCTACATATATATGTATACGTATGCAAAATGAATGCAGTGGACTTAGCATTTCAAACAAAGATCCGCTAAAATGTTGAAAAGCTTCCACCTCAGGATTTGGGAACGCATACCTAATACAAGGGCTACTACATAAGTTTCCGGCCTAGCTAAAACCAGGCAAAAAGAGCCGAAAGCTCAAAAAAATCCTACACTGATCAACTTAATGACTGGTCTGTCCGACATTCCGTCTGTCTAGCGGTTCACAGTAATTGAGCTAGAACAATATATATTTTCCATAGGCAGGCCAGGTTCGCAGATAACGACCCACTGTTTTGTAAAGCTCCGATAAAACGGTACCTTCCGATTTCCAGTATTTTGGGATTTGTAGCTACAGTTTTTAACAGAACTAGCTGTAATATTTCATTTAAGGTTGCCAGTGGTCGAAAAGTTTCAACTAGGTCCATATTTTGGTATAGCTCCCATAAACTAGTACCTCCCGATTTAAGGTATTTTGAAGATATTAGCTACCTGTAATTTGACATGTGAGGTTCCCAGTGGTCACACAACGCATAAAACTGTGGGGATTTGTATTTTAGTGACTGAAAGAAAACTAATTATTCCACATAAGTTTGGAATATGTTAATGGTGAAGGTTAAAACAGTTCGGATCGTCGATCTTAACGCTTTTTACTTAGTTTTCTTTGGACAAGTCCATAATTCCTGAGGTAATGACCAAAAAGCTCTAAAAACTCTACCCACACCAACGAAAGTGGTAATTAAAACAAAAAGTTACAAATTGAGAATACGATTTGGCCAAAGTTTCAAAAATCTAAGAAGGTCTGTATCGGACTAATCTTTCTGGAACCCACTTCACAAAAGTTGAAAATCTTCGCTTATATACAGCTTAAGAGCTGTTTGAGGGTCAGTTTTAAACTTGTAGCTCTTAAGATCCACATTACAACATTATATATATATATATATATATATTTTTTTTTTTTTTTTTTTGTAAATATAAGCGCTATTGTTCCAAAAATATGTTTGTAAATACGTGAAATTATTTAACAAGTTTAATTTTTCGCGAATCCATTGAAACTTTTCGAATTTTTTTGAATCATCGCAAAGGGTGCGAATTCAGTTAACGATAATAGGATATAACAGCCTACTATATTAAGTCGCAATTTTTTAGAATTTATTCTATTTAGCATAATTAAAACGGTCATATCTTTTGCGCGCAACGATCAAAGTTGGTAACGAAAACAGATATGCAATGACGATTCTTTTCTTAATCTATGTACCAAAAATCATAGATGTAGTACACTGTGCAACACTGAAAATGCAAACAACTTCTAGTAGGCATTTTCTGAAAGCACATATTGTACATATATCCGTGTTTTTAGACCGGGTTTGGATTTTATGGCCTCATCTATACCGGGCTAAAACGACCCTTTTTTCCTTTGATCGGGGCTTTATTTTCGAAACTAATAAGAATTTTGCTTAGCGGTCTTCAGCTCTATTGTAGTCCTAAAATAGTAGAACTTAAGTGTCATATAGACGAACTAGGAAAACCCGCACTTAGCGCATCAAAATTGATAAAATATATGAAAGTTTACATAATTTCTGGAATTATGGTCAGTTACAGCCAAACTATTAGGAGTTGAACCAAGTAACCTTTCGCAAAAATTTGTCAAATAATGTGCTCAGCAATTCTTTAGAACATTGTGAAACTGTAAAACTCTTATTTCATGTTGTTTAGGCGGCATTTAATATCATACTTTCTACTAAACATATTTTAAACAACATTCGCACAGGCTGTTTAATCACATATTTGAAATTTCAATGTATTGTTGATATATGTACATATTTATCAAATATGCTAGAAACAACACGATAGAAGCATTTTACAACAATGATATGTCCTTTCAAGTTTTTTCAAATATTATTTTTGGTAAAAATATTAGCATACATTGACTATAAGTTTTGATATATAAATGGTTATAATTTAGGTTTTAAATTATTATTTTTGGGAATTTACAAAATAGGAGGGTTGGCGTTTTTTGTTTGGGATGACGACTTCTATTTTGTTTTTCAAAATATTTTATTAAAACAACTTTAATTTATTAGTGGGAAAAAATTTGGCGATGTTTATCAAGGGGTAAGGCAGGGAATACTATAGTTTCAGATCTCGCCACAGATCTTCATCAGTTCCCTTGTTTCTTGTTTTTCAACAAGAAACTTTTTATATCCAAGTGTCAATTGCTAGCTCAAATAGATACGTGCGCAAAGAAACACTCTGATCGAGAATTTCTTTGGCACTACCTAAACTCTAGCAACTTCACTAGCAAACAAAACCAAATCTTTCCCACTGCTATGCGTTCGTCGATTCTCGACGAAAAAACACATTACTAATTTGTTGGTATTGCATACTACAGCAATAAACAACATTTTGACGGTGCCCGGTCTCACAATTAGGAGGGTTGGCGTTTTTTGTTTGGGATGACGACTTCTATTTTGTTTTTAACGGATTTTTTTCTACCACTTGTAGTTTGCGAGAAAATCTGCACTGGCGTAGCCGCCCCAGTGGCGAAGGCGCCCCATCTTACCATATACAAATTACGGAATTTTTAGATATATTATAAAATGTGAGGCAATAAATGAGGTTATTCATGTTCATTATTTTTCCAAATACTTTCTTCTTGTTCTTATCTACAAGTTTGCTGCGGATGTCATGGAAAGATGCGAATGGTTTCAAAGATATAGCACCGATTTGCTTTAAAAAGTCAATGTTTAGATAGGGCCATAAAATCCGAACCCGATCTAACAAAACAAAACCCAAAGACGGTTTTTATCTATTGGGGCTATATTTTCATAAAAACCGCATTAGAAATTGTTTGCACAAAATTACCTTGAAAATGTTGCATAGTGGTATCAAATTTTTTTTTTTGATTTTTTTGAAATGGAAAAGACGATTTTAGACATTTTTCCTGATATACCCTCAGCCTGTGTGAATTGAAACACTTTTTTTCCAAAAAAGTATATATTTAAAGGGTTTTGAAAATTTTGCGCGTATGAACCGACAAAAATATGGATTTGGATAGAAGCTCAAAAAGTTTTGCGGGGAAGGTATCGAAAGGAATGGACCGGGTGTCACCTGTCGTTTCAGTTGGTCACCATATACATAATTCACAGGTTTTGGACCATTTTATCAGGAAGCATGTACTTGCCAACGAAAAACATTATATCGCTGCAAACAGGTCCACTAGGTAAAAATTTTCAAGGGATCGTCCCACAGACCCTTAACCGGGTTGCTCTGTTTATGAGATATCGCGCGTACGATTTTAGCTTATATTTTCGAATTTTTGTGTGGGAGGTACCCGAAGGAGTAGACAAATATATTCCATATTCGAACCTGGTATATATTTGGTAGATATAATGGGATGTGTAAAGTATGGACCAAATCGGTCACTACCATCACGAGTTATCATGCGCACATTTTTTCCGAACATTTTTGAACTCTTGGGGGGAGGTACCTGAAGGAGTGGACATATATGGCTTATCTTCGATCTTAAAGTAAGTTTGGACAAAATATTACGAAGGCCAAATTTTGGACCGAATCGACAGATCCGTTCATGATTTATCTTGCGCTCCAACCAATACACACGGTATCATAGGAATTTTTTGCAGCATTCAGGCTATTTTCTCAGGAAGTATGGACTTGCCCTTGATGAAACTTGTACTGTCGTATAGAGGACAATGAATAGAAGTTGCTACAATAAAAAATAAAGCGATTCGAGAGCAGATCCTAAAGTGAACTTTACCAAAATTTTGTGTGGGAGGTACCCGAAGGAGTGGAGGGATTTGGTCCATATTGGAACCTCATCTAAGTCTAAGTCTGGACCGATATATCCCATCTTCGAACTTAAACTAAGTTTGGACAAAATATTACAAAAACCAAATTTTGGACCGAATCGGTTGATCCGAGAGTTATCGTGCGCACCAGCCAGCCAGACAGACAGACGGACGGACATGGCTAAATCAAATCCAAATTGTCTGAAACACATTTCGTCCAAATGAGTATTTTTCTATGAATTTCCAATTAGTGGCTTTACAACACAATGTAGAACGTAATGCTCAAAGAAGAAATTAATGAATACACTGCAGAGATAAGATTTCTAATGTATGATTTTTTAATATACCGCTGTATATATCTCAAACGGATGCTGAAATTTTAAAGACTGAAAAATGGGGTTTTTGGAATTTTTGCTCTAATCCGCTCTAATCCGATGCGCAGCCGGATTTATCTAAAAGCTTATTATGTGATTGTAGTACTCGCAATTTGGATTTTTTTAATGTATAACTAGGGCGTGTAACATTCAAAGAATCACGGCAATCTACGGTCAAAGTCGAAATTTTTTTGCGTAAAAACAAGTTTTTTTTATTCAAAATTTTCAAATGCCATTAGATTTTAGTGGGAACACGCGTAAATTTAGTTTTTTTTTTACGTTCTGAATCCAACAAAGCCATTGAACGTCTAAATCTATCCACTAGATCGGCGGATATGAACGCGTTTTGGATGTGTTATTCCTACTTAGATAAATAGAGTGAAACGCCTGTTTAAAATATGCGAAAACAGATATTAAAATATTCGCGAATCCGGAGATATAATAGATTTTTTCTAAAAACTGATTGCGATGCTACATCCACGGTTCCTGATGAATCGCACTGAAATGGCATAGAATGATGTATTTTTTAATGGTGATCATTGAAATCGGAAGCGCATAAAATGAAAATGTACTTCGTGGAAATTATGATCATTTTACTGTTTTTTGCATCCTAACATGTAATTGACACTACATCGTGGTAGTCAAATGGAATTTCACAAAGTGTGTATTCATACGGTTACAGAAAGAGACTCTTGGGTTTTTATATCCCAACTGGTTCATTTTCATAACGATGTACATAGCATATTGTAAAGTCACAATATGATTTAAATATTTTGCTCTTACACTTCCATTTAAACGACCTACAAAATTTGCATTGCAGAGAAATACTTATGTACACAAAAAAAATTATTAATTTTCCGGCGATAAAAAAAAATTGTCATATTGATGAAATTCGATAAAATTATTTGATCACAAAGTAAAACAAGTGAGCAAAGGCTATAGTCGGGACGGCGCCGACCATGTGATACCCTACACCACTACCCCTGTGCCTAATCTTTTCATTAGTAAACATTTCTTTTGGGGAATATAATCCGAAAATATAATCCGAAATTGAATGCATTACCGACTATTGTGGTGTCTCCCTTGTTTGACCACCTTCGCCAAACCTACTTCACACCAATGTAAAGGTAATATTTTCTTCTTCCATTGACAGGCTTTGCCGTTGGAATACCACTACTAGAAGCCGATATATTTACAAAGAATAAAACTTTGAATTTGTCTCCACATGAGTTTTTACCCATTCCGACCCCTAAATATTATCCGACTATCACCAAAATCATCGGGCTTCTTCCTCTGTGGGCCCCCCTATTAACCCCTAACATTTCGTGACTATCCGGTCAAAATTCCAACCTGTAGCGTGATTGCAAAAAATTGAAAAATTGGATATATTACTGACTTTTACGATATCTCGGTTGTTTTTTGATTGAACCCTTGAATTGTTTTTAGCAAATGGCTAAATTTTTTTCTGCGTATGTAAGGTTATATACGCTAATATTATCATTATATCCTACACCACTATGTGGGAAGGGTATTATAAATTGGTTTTGGCCAAAAAGTTTGTAAGGACTCGATCTGGCTATGTGTGTCCGTCCGTCCGTCCGCCCGTCTGTCCATCTAAACCTTGTAATCATTGATCGTGGTCTCGGAGGGGAAGAAACATAACATTTAGGGGTCGGAATGGGCAAAAAACTTATTTGTGGAAAAAGTCAACGTTTTTTTTCCAAATCAAATACCTCAACTTCAATAAGGGGTATACCGAAAGCAAAACCTGCAAAGAAATTAGAAAATATCACCTTTCTAACGATGTAAAGTAGGTTGTTGTAGGTGATCAAAAAACGAATATATCGCAATAGTCGCTAATGAAACCTAACTTTTCCTTTTTTGCGATTTTAATTATAATGACTTATATCCAGAGATGGCCTGTCGGAAACTGTGACGTATATGACATACATTTCCGACGTATAATACATACGTCAGAAACGTCGTAAACCTACCTAAAAAACATAGGTTTACGACAGAATTAAAACATTTATAATTACAACAATATTTGTTTTTAATCCAATTCAATAACATTTTAGATTTTCTTGAGATCTTATTTTATTTCAACAAAAAGAACAAGATATTTAAAAGATTTTAATTTAATTGATTTTGCTTCATTGAAAGTGTCTTTTATTCCTTGAAATAGAAAAATAGTAATATTTCATATTTCTGTAATGTATTGTTCACATGATATGACAGATGGAGTTTGAATTGGGCTGTATCGTTCAAGGCGCTGAACGAAAATGGAATCGTTAAATTTCAAACTTTTTGAATATTCTTGTAATATAATTGAATATATATTTGTTAATATTCATATGTATAGGACACAATACATTTATAACAACGGGTGGGAATTATTTTACAAATTTAATTTAATTAATTTAAATGTTGAGGAATGGATCGACATACTCCATTTTGAAGTAGATCTTAGGAGTAGTTTCAGTTGTTCACCGTATAACTTTAAGGTTTTGGGCCAGTATGTCAGGAAGCATGTACTTACCCAGGAAAAACATAATACCGCTATAAAAACGAGCAAAAAGAGTAGCATCGGTACAATTATCCAAATGATCTTCGAAGAGATCCTGAACTGTACTTAAAAAAATATTGAACTTTGTGGGGAAGGAAAGGGCCCATATGGACCATTTTTAAAGTTAAACTACAATTGGACAAAGTATTAGGAGATCCAAAGTTTGGTTGATCAGATCGAGAGTTATCGTGCTCTCCAGCCACTACATATGGTGCCATAGGTGTTTTTACGCCCTTCGGGCTGTTTTCTCAAGAAGTATGGACTTGCTTCTGAAAACCTTTTACTGTCGTAATTGAGGCAGCGAATGCAAGTTGCTTCAACAAAAATCAAAGTGATTCGAGAGCAGGTCTTAAAGTGAACCGAAATTTTGTATCGGAGGTAACCGAAGGAGTGGACAAATATAACCCATATTCGATCTTGATCTATGTATATCTGGAAGATATATTATATATTAGGATGTGTAAACTATGAACCAAATTGTACCCACCCGTCAAGAGTTGTCATGAACACAATTTCGTGAACACAATTTTCCAAACATTTTTTAACCTTTGTGGGTGTGGTACTTTAAAAAGCGGACCGATTTTGGCTTATCTTCGAACTTAAACTAAGTTTCGACAAATATTACGAAGGCCAAATTTTGGACCGAATAGGGAGATCCGTTCGAGAGTTATCTTGCACTGCAAATATTACACACGGTGAAGAGATATAGGGGGCATTGAATACACGTTGTTACAGCAGAAATCAAAGCGATTTGAGAGGTGGTCCTAAACTGAACATTTCCAAAATTTTGTGTGGAGGGTACCAGAAGATATGGACCAATTGAGTCCATATTGGAACCTCATATAAGACTGGTAGAAATTTCATGATGTGCAAAGCATGAACCAAATCTGTTACTCCCTTCAAGAGTTATCGTGCACACAAATTTTCCGAACATTTTCGAACTTTTGTGGGGGAGGTACCGGAAGAAGTGGACCGATATAACGATCTTCGAACTTAAACTAAATATTATGGACAAAATATTACGAAAGCCAAATTTCGGACCAAATCAGTTGTTCTAGTACGCTTAAGTCAGACAGAGTGACGGATCAACTCAAAATTGTCTGAAACGGATTTCGTCCAAACATACTTGGGGTCTAAAACAATTATTTCAATGAGGCACATTTTTTCCCGTATGAAATTGTATATACCCTCGTTAGCATAAATGCTGAGGGTATAAAAAGGGTAAAATAGAATTAAAATTTGCAAATATAACACCAAATAACCCTTATAGTAGAGGTAATAAATGTGTAACAATAATTTTAATTAGAAATTATATAGAGAACATAGACATTTTTAGCTTTATGACGTAAACGACTTTTTATACATTTCATACAGGTATGTGACGTTTCTGACGTTTACAACTTTACGACCGTAGAAAACCCAAAAAAACGTCAAACAGACCATCTCTGCTTATATCAAAGCTTTGCTTGGGGACCTTCCAAAAGCAAAGTCTGACTATGAAAGTAGAAAATCCCATCTTTGCAATGATGCAAAGTAGGTTGGCGTAGGTGGCCAAATAAGGGAAATATCGCAGTTGTCGATAACACATCCTATTTTAATCACGCTACAGGTCGTAATTTTGTTCGGATCGTCACGAAACTTTGAGGTCTAGAGAAAGAAGCCTGTTGATTTTGGTGATGGTCGGATAATATTCAGGCTTCGAAATGGGCTAAAACTGATGTAGACAAAAATTCATAGTTTTATTCTTGTGCGAATATCTCCACTTTTAGTAGTCGTATTCCAGAAGGAAAGCCAATGGACGAGTAAACTATATTTTTTATTATGATGCAAAATAGATTGGCGCACATCCCACTTTCCCATTTTTGCAGTGTTTCATTTAACTTGCTTTGGTGTCCGTTTAGTTTAACAGCGTGTTTTTGTAAAAATGCTTGCCTGTCACACGAACCGTTCGTACTAAAACGTATACGTTCAAAGTTTGGTTCTTGTAAAATTTTACGAACCATTCGTTTTTATCTAAAAGCTATTGTCTATTTCATAAAATCTTTTATATTTCAGGGTTTCCATGATACTTATTTTGTGAATTTTGCATAGGCATCTGCACGTAAAATGTGTTACTTGATGGCAACCCCGATAAACAGATGACAATCAAAAAATAAGAAAAAAAAATGTAAACAAATTTTCCAAAAATTATTGTGGTAATATGAAGAAATGGATGTACATATGCGCGTGTGATTCTATGGAAATAAATAAAATTGCATTCTCCTCCAGTATTCGTGTGGTTTGTGCCATTTATTACTCAAATTATTTAATTTTCATTCAAAACGATGGGTCTTTTCCATTCGTTTATTTTTGACGTATTCGTTCGTCTGATTTTGTTACGAAAACCAAAAAAATTACGAAAAAAAGCTTTCATTTGTTTGTCACACGAATACAAATGTCAACCGCTATGAAAACCAAATTGTGTCTTCGTTCATGAAATCGACGAACGAATGGGCAAAAACTTTTTACAAAAACACGCTGTAAATCTAGTAACTCATTTTTAACACAGTTGCAGTTGAACAATCGAACTGCAACTTTACACACTTTCCAGATTTGGATGACAATACATGAATATGAAACCAAAACCAATATGGGTCAATTTTTTCATATAGCCCCCATATAGCGGTACCACCCGATTTAGTTCAAATCTAGTAAGTCATTTTTAACACAGAAACGGAATGAAAAAACACAACATTTTACCCTTGTAATAAATTAAAAAAAGTGTTAGACGGACGGCACGGGACAGGTACCAAAGTATATATGGGCTGAAAGAGGACACTCTCAGGCATCATTCTGCGAAAACGGAACCTAATTCTATGTTCTTCCCAAAAAGTTCTAGTCCACTAAAAATTAAATTTAATTAATATTGGTACCTAAAATATATGACTTCGCGGAAACGCTAGATTTAATTTAACGATGCACTCTTGCCGTGATTATCCACGTTGAAAGTTGTGAAAAATGATCGGACGAAAATGTTCACAAGTAACTTCCATTTTTACATCCTTCGCCATAATATGGAGGGTGTAATTAAGGCTGACCTCCGTATCGTCAGTTGCTTTACAAATGACTGAAAATGTGCGAAGTATTTTGCTTCTTAACGCCATTGTAAATAACTTCTACGAAGCTACGTGTTTCAAAACATCAAAATTACACATTTTCAACGCAGGTAAAAAGCAAACATGTATCATTTTTATTTCTGATAGATTTAGTTGCATTTTCGAGGAATGTATGAGTGCGCAACTGAAATATTTTGACGATGTTTAAATAACACAAAGTAAATGACGATACGTAAGTCAGCCTAAATTTGATTTCCGAAATATTCATCGGAGACCCTATAAAGTATGTATATTCTTGATCAGGGTCAAATTCTAAACCAATATAACCATGTTCGTCTGCCCGTCCTTCTGTTGAAATCAAGATACAGCTCGCAATTTTTAAGATAGTGCTTTGTAATTTGGTATAGAAGTTTCTATTACTCCTAAGATGTTTGGTATTGAAAATGGCCCACGTTTTGATAAAGCCCCCATAGAACATTACCACCCGATTTTCGTTATTTTGAAGGTTGTGGCCACATGGCTGAAATTTGGTATTTAGTCTTCGTTGGGGGTGTAAAACTTTTAACTAGAATTTTGCCGAAAATCGCGGAACTATTTTCGGTATTTTTAAGGTTGCGGCGACTGCAAATCACCGAAATGGCTGAAATTTGGTATTAAATCTTTGCTGGAGGTAAAAACCTTTTTGACTGAAATTCGTCGGTATAGGTCCACGCCTTCATATAGCCCCCATAGAACGGTACCTCCCGATTTTCGGAATTTTGAAGGTTGTGGTATCAATATTCCACCGAAATTGTTGAAATTTGGTATTTAGTCTTCATTTGGGGTACAAAACTTTCGATATAAAATGTGTCGGTATAGACCCACGCCTTCATATTGAGTCTTCGTTCGGAGTGTAAAAGTTTCCCCCAGAAAATTTTCGGTGCCAGTTCCCATCTTAGTATGGCAACCATAGAACGGTACATCTCAATTTTCCATATTTTGAAGGTTGCGATCTCAATTCTCCACCGAAATGGCTGAAATTTGGTATTTAGTCTTCGTTGGGGGTGTTCAACTTTCCCCTCTAAATTTGTCGGCATAGGTCCACGCCTTCATATAGCCCCATAGAACAGTACATCCCAATGTTCGATATTTTGAAGATCGTGGCCTTAATATTAAACCGAAATGGCTGAAATTTGGTATTTGGTCTTCATTGGGGGTAGAAAACATTCCACCAAAAATTTTTAAGTATAGGTCCCGATTTCCGGTATTTTGAAGGCCACAATCTTCAAAATACCGAAAATCAGCCATCGAAATGGGTGAAATTTGGTATTTAGTCAACGTTGTAGGTGAAAACCTTTCCGACTGAAATTCGTCGGTATAGGTCCACGATTCGATATAGCCCCCATAGAATGGTACCTTCCGATTTTCGTATTTCTGAGGGTGGTTACTAATATACCACCGAAATGACTGAAATTTAATATATAGTCCTCCATGGAGTTGTAAAATATTCCAAAAGAGAATTATTGGTCCACGTCTTCATATATCCCCCATAGAAGCGTACCTCTTGATTTTCGGTATTTTGAAGGTTTTGTATTTAGTCTTCTTTGAGTCTAAAAATTTTCCGCCAGAAATTTGTCGGTATATATCGAAGTTTTGATATAGCCCCATAGAACGGTACCTCCCGAATTTCGGTATTTTGACATTGCTGAAAATTGGTACTTAGTCTTCTTCATAAACGAAAGGAAACAAATTGTTCCAATTTACTTCAATACAACTCGTGGTGGAGGGTACAACAAGTTCGGCCCGGCCAAACGTAACGCCCTTCATAATTGTTTTTCAAATTGATTTTATCAAGTCACTGTAAGCAGCACAACACATGGTCGTACGTCAAACTGTCAAGCTTTCAAAAAAATGTCAAATGGCGCCTGGCAACACTGCCTAGGCCAGAAACTTTCCTCTCGTAGTTAGAAAACGTTTTCGGTGTGGAAACTTTTTTTCGCCGAATCAACCTGAAAATATATTTTCGTTATCAGGACAATATTCCCATATAGTACTTTTTTATAACCCTAATATACATATGTTTTGAACACAATATGTATTATCAAACAAATTTTATTCTTCAGTGAAATCGGTGATAGTGATTAATTTCGAACACGTATAGACTAGCCACATCACGAAAAATTACGTGATGTCATTCACACATTCACAAAAGGTATCTTCAATCAAAATTGCATATAACAGCAACTAAAAATCTACAGACGATGGACATTGATTTCTTGGCAATATGTCACATTTTATTTTGTAACATTATTTTAAAATTCGGAAAAGGGTAGTAAAATATTATGGCTGTCAATTTAAAAAGATGCCAAGACTATTCAACTTTTAATAAATATTACACTTGACCTTTGTTGTCGATTGTTTGTCGTTTAGATGTCTGTCGTAATATATATTGTGCGTTATTTCGAAAATTTGCTAATCTTTTTGTTTTTGTAACAAAAAAGCTTTGCTAAATCACATTTTCTGCCAATCCAAACATAGATAAAACAATTATATTCATTCGTACATACACATAATATGTACATATATATATTTAATTGTGTATGTTACCCACGTTAGGCAACCGCAATTTTTTGGCAGTCAAATGATAATGTTATGACGGGTAAGCGATTGCCAAGAAATATTGTAATCTGCAGCCAAAATAACTCGAAGTTCTTATAATGGTTGTTGATAAAAGAAATGGCTTCCTTGGTGTTTACTGTGGGTACCACGAACACGATGGCAATTAAAGTTGTGTTCCATATCCTGCAAAATAGTAATATTTACTAGAAAATCGTTATCATATTTCAAAAATAGCAAAACTTGCACTTTTTTAACGGCATTTGATTTTGACATTTCGGTCAGATTTTTGCAAGTTTTGAAAATTTTCCTCTCCCGTACATTTTGACTAAACTTCTACGGATGTATGTTTTGTTTTTATACCCTCCACCATAATATGGAGGGTATAATTAACTTTGCCATTCCGTTTGTAACACATCGAAATATTTATCGGAGATCCTATAAAGTGTCCGTCTGCCCGTCCGTCCGTCGGTCTGTTGAAATCAAGATGCAGCTCGTAATTTTTAAGATAGAGCTTTGTAATTTGGTGTAGAAGTTTATATTACTCCTAGCATGTTTGGTATAGGGATAGGTAAAGGAAAGCAATAATAGATTTTCCGACATTTTGATTTTGGTCTAAAACTAAAAATGCGATTTTTCGGTCTGACGATTATTTCAGGTGTCTTAAAACTCGATTTTCGACTTTTTGATAACCGCAGAAAACCGATTATAATCGACTTAATTTCCGAGATTTCTTTTGAAACTGTAAAGCCGCCAGAAGTGTAAAACCGCTAAGCCAACAACCTATGGGCAAACTCGAAAATCGATCACAAGATAATCGATTATGCTAATTTCACTCCAGAGAAAAGTCTACTACGATTTTTAGACTTTTGACTGCAAAAAAGTCCATTAATCGGTTAATTGAAAGTCGACTAAACGTTGAAATTTGGTATAGGTCTACGCCTTAGTATAGCCCCCATAGAATGGAGGTACCGTATTTAAAGGTTGTGTCCTCAATATTCCACCGAAATGGCTGAAATTTTGGTATTTGGTTTTCGTTTGGGATACTTAACGTTCCATATGAGATTTGTCGGTATAGGTCCGCGCCTTAGTATTGCCCCCATATAACTGTACCTCCCTATTTCCGGTATTTTAAAGGTTGTGTCCTCAATATTCCACCGAAATGGCTGAATTTTGGTATTTTGTCTTCATTTGGGATAATTAACGTTCCATATGCGATTTGTCGGTATAGGTCCACGTCTTAGTATAGCCCCCATAGTGCGGTACCACCCGATTTTCCGTATTTAGAAGGGTTTATCCTCATTATCACACCGAAAAGACTGAAATTTGGTATTTGGTCTTCATTTGGGAAACTTAACGTTCCATATGATATTTGTCGGTATAGGTCCACTCCTTAGTATAGACCCATAGAACGGTCCGTATATTGAAGGTTGTGGCCACAGCAACAAACCGAAATGGCTGAAATTTGGTATTTAGTCTTTGTTGGAGGTATAAACCTTTCTGAATATACATATATAGGTATAAGTCCACGTTTCGATATAACCCCCATAGAACGGTACCTCCCGATTTGCGTAATTCTAAAGGATCACCCGTTATATACTTGTTACCAAGCTTAGCCTTCGTGTGCCGCAAAAAGAAAATCATAATATACCTGATGGTCGGACTTAACCATCCGTGAAACGTAGCATAATAGTTGGATGATGTGTGGGACTTTGGTAGCCTCTTAATTACTCTTAGGTATTACAGCTCATCTCGAAAGAGAATTAATTAAGGAAAAAAAATTAGTTAAAAAAAACGTTGTCGTGTTTTGTACTGTCCTAATGTAATTATTTTTCAAAAGCATGCACGAGGAAATACAGTGGGGGATAATCACATACCAGTATTTTTCTTTAAAATAACGAGGAATAAGGACAACTAAGAATGAAACAAGTAAGGATGGCATTAGGTTCGGTCGAACTGAACCTTTTTCAACACATAGTGACCCTTTGTTAATAAAAATACTAAGGTCTTCCTACACGTCAAGGATTTTATACCTAGAAGGGGTAAAATATTCTAACTTATGAAGGCCACTCCTTGTAAATTTCGGAAATCCGAAAAAAAATATTAGCTTATTATAAAGAAAAAGTAGAATATAATAAGTGGTAAAATTTTTAAATATAACGGAACAATATTGCCTGAGATATGGGCTTTGGAAGGGCAAAATTTATTGTGTTTAGTATGCAACATTAAAACTAAAACCGTGTTTTTCTCGAAACGACATTTTTAAACCGGTGCCAACTCTAGCTCGAAAACTGAATTCCTTTTATTTATGAATTCTGCAAAAAGAAAATAACATAAACGAATTTTGTAAATATCAACTTATATGTTCTAAAATCTTACCACCGAACGTCATATTGGGATTTTCAAATTTTTCAATTGACTTCACCTAAATACGCGAATTTAAAGAAAAATTATAATTATTTTTATGCAATATAATCTACTTATTTTAACTTGCCTTTTTCTGGTTAATTCATATTTTATAAACATTCAATTAAACAGTTGTTAATTCGAGACACGGCTTAGGATTTTTATAAGATTTCATTTATTACAAAAATAAAATAAACATTTGCATAAAAATGTGTACAATTATTTCAAAGCACACTTTTTAAGCTTTTTTTTGGGTTTGTTACCAAGACACAAATTTCGTCAACGTATCGTCAACGAAAATGTCATCGAAGAGTCGATTTTCTACTGGGAAATCACACATATTCCAATGTTTGTATGTATATATGTGGATTTTGTTTTTACATCTAATTTGTCTCTCATTTATGGAACATAGTTGTACAAATGTACATTCAAATTAGTAATTTCGCATAGGATACGTAACGGCAGTCGAACGATAGATTGCGAAATACATGAACGCATTTTTAGACGGAAGTTCGTGACTGTTTCCTTTCGTACGGTTTTTCGTACGACATACATGAACAGGCGGTAATATTTTTAAAAAATCGATCGATAAAGGACTAGATCATATGTTCTAAATAAGCACAAAAATATATGACGATTGGTTAAATAGTTTTCGATGTAGAGCTGGCACTGCAAAACGCTTTTACAAAAAAGTGGACCGCCATTTGCCACAAAACCACATAATATTTTTCAACAAAACAAAAAAAAAAATCAGACACAATATTAAGATGTGCTCCTTTAGACGCTCTATGGCGGCTATGTTAAGATGTGAACCTGTACCGACAAAATTCTGCGGAAAAGTTCTATACCCCCAACGAAGACTAAGTACCAAATTTCAGCCATTTTATTGGATTAAATATACCGAATATCGGGTGGTACCGTTCTATGGCGGCTATATGAAGGCGTAAACCTATGCTGACAAATTTCTGGGGGAAAGTTTTGTACCCACAACGAAGACTAAGTACCATATTTCAGCCATTTCGGTGGATTATTGTGGCCACAACTTTCAAAATACCGAAAGTCGGGAGGTACCGTTCTACGTTCTGTGGGAAAGTTTTATACCACCAACGAAGACCAAGCACCAAATTTCAGCCATTTTGGTGTGATAATGAGGTTAAAACCTTCAAAATACCGCAAATCGGGTGGTACCGTTCTATGGGGGCTATATGGAAACGTAGACCGATATAGCCCATTTGCAATACCAAACATCCTAGGAGTAATAGAAATTTCAATACCAAATTGCAAAGATCTATCTTAAAAATTGAGGGCGGACGGACGGACAGACGGACATGGTTATACCGACTTAGCATTTTACCCTGATCAAGAATATATATACTTTATAGGGTCTCCGATGAATATTTCGATGTGTTACAAACGGAATGACAAATTAAATTATACCCTCCATATTATGGTATGAATCATTTCAAGTTCGAGTGAGAAAACATTAAATTTTTACTTTGTATTATCCTTTATTGTGTTTTCACAAGAATAACCATCGGTCAACATTTTAAAACAATTTTCGATCAGCCTTAAACTGCACTTGAAAATATTGTATTATTATGAGGGAGGTACCCGGAAAAATTGTTCGATATAGACAATCTTGCACTTAATATCCCTTTGGAAGAAATTATCGATGTGTAAAGTATCAACCATATCGGATAATCAATTCGTAGTAGGTGCCAGCAAAAAAATTGTACAGTGTTAAAGAGGGCTGCGAGAATAACCCTTTGCAAAAAATTCAAAACGATCCGAGAGGTGATCTTAAATTGCAATTTTGTAAAATTTTGTGTGGGAAGAAGTGGACCGGTCCATATTCAAACCTAATGTATGTCTGTAATATTATTTTACGCAAAGTTATGACCACTTTGGTTACTACCTTTGGGAATTATCGGTCGCACTATTTTAGCGAAAATTTTTGAATTTTTTTGATGAAGTACTGATATAAAGCGGGGTACACACGATCAGTTTTGACTGCCAGTTTTGCTCAAATAATCGGTTGCTTGCCAGTGTGGCCGTTCCTTTTTGTCGGTCATCAGGCAACCGCAAAATATTTTGTGGTCGCTGGACGGTTGGACAGTTATCGATAATTCCGAAAAATCGACAGTCAAAACTGATCGTGTGTACCCCGCTTTAGAGTTGGGCAATCTCGTTCAATCATGTGATCCGGATCACTATCTCGTTCAATGGACACCGGTAATTTCTTTGACAAAAGTGCGTATACTTAATTTTACACGTTTGTTTTTATGATGTTACTCATTCGTCTTTGAACGAGGACAATGATACGGATCCCAACTCTAACTGATATAGCCTAAACTAAGATCAAAATATTAGGATTTCGTCCAAACATAACAATTTTGGACGTATCAATACGTATATACCCTCTTTAGCCTAAAGACTTGGGTTATAAAAATACCTTAGGAAAAAACACAACAGATTAAAATATATGAATTTTGTGTGGGAGGACCCTGAAGGTCCATATTCCAACCGATATATGACAGGAAGTAATATCAAGTGCAAAGTTTGGACCAATCAAAAACTCCCTGCGAGATTTATCTTGGGGACTTGCCATTTTAGTTGGTACCGTCCGAGTTTCTTGTAGTTTTAGGACATTATCTCAGAAAGTATGGACTTGCCCCCGAAAAACAATTTTACCGCAAAAATAATCTGCAAAACGATTCGAGAGGACCTCCTAAACTTAACTTTTTCCGAATTTTGTGTCCGAGGTACCCGTATCATACTGGAATATGATATAAAAAGTTTGGACAAAATCAGACAAATTTTTAATTTTTTTAAAGAAAACGTACCCTAAGGCGTGGACCGATATTGCCAATCTTCAAACATAAACTATGTTTGGCCGAAGTTAAAAATTTGGTTCAAATGGATTGATTTGTTTGAGAGATATTGTGCGCGGACAGAGAGACCGACCGGTTGGACAAAGCTAAAGCGACTCCATATATGTGTTTACATTTATTACCTGCAACATTTATCCAAATTCTTGCTTTATCTCGTGAAAGGGTAATATGAAAGGTCAGACATTCTTCATGTATGTTACTCATACTAGTGCGAATTTTGTTTCTTATTTGATTTAAAATTATGTGACCAAAATATCCATTCTTCACGTCCTTATGTATTATTGTCGCTTGTTTCTGTTGTGTGCAGTCTTAAAGTCATGGTTTGAATATTAAATGGAAAAGATGACACAAAAACGTTGGCACTAATAATGATGAAGGTGTCTCCTGTCATCTCAACATAAGGATGGTTGGGATGAAATTGTGAAAGTTTAAAAGTAGTTTTACACACTAAAAACTTACCTTAACACAAACAATAGTCTAATTAAATATTTAAATTATAAAAGTTAAAGAAAACTGTAAAGAAATTTTCCAAATAGTTTTATTTAAATGACATTTAACCATTTTAATACTAATGAGGTACATACATGCGTATATAGTAGCTACGCACAATGTCAACGTTCTCCAAATATTTTCGGAAAACCAAAATCCATAAAAAGTATTTTAAAATTATCGTCGCATCAACAATTTATTGCAATTATTTCAATAATTCAACAAGCCAACCATAACTGACAATTAATTATTTTTCTCATGTTTTATTACGGATATCGGTAATTCTTGTTTATGGTCGTTTGCATTTCTGGAAATATGGCATCTGCAGCCCAGAGATTACAGCTGTCTTTTCCCATCATTTTGTCAGATATAAAAGTATTTAATTGAAATGGTTTTCTCTCAGGTTTCGTTGCTGTCATAAATGCTAGCGAATGCTCTGTGTCAGCATCATCAAAGGCTTTTATAAAGATAAACAGCATAAAGAATGCATTAATAAATATTGTCAATACATATTCGGTAAAGAAAGAAATCAAGGAATGTACACATGAATGTAATATTAAATTACATGCCACAAAGACTTGCAATGCCTTAATGGTTTCAACATTGCAAAGTACAGGACGTATGTATCTCTCATTTGAGTTGACCCTACGCACGCGAGGGAGGCACAATCCGACAAACGTTACAGTGTAATTGACGTTTACTAAAATACGTCCATAAACATGTTTGTGCAAAGTATCATTTATCCTGTATACCCTGCCGATGCAGAACTGTAAAAGTAAACATTTGGTCAATAGTGAATTTTTCAGGTCTAAAGCCGAATTGGTATGGCCCAATTATTGCATTGATCTTAGGCTTTAGTCGGTGACCCTATACTCCAGGCACTACAGGTAGCAGATTTATTCCCTTATATATTGAACAAACTGTCTTATCTACTTTATATATGAGATTATCTACTTTATATAAAAGTAGATAATCTCACCTTTACTATTATACAAAGTAGGTTAGCATAGGTGGTTAAACAACGGAAATATGGCAATAGTCGGCAATACGTCCCATTTTTCAATTTTCAATCCGATCGTCATAAAATTTTGGATGTTGATGGATAATGATCGGATAATATTCAGGGGTCGCGATTGGCAAAAAACTTATGTGGGGAAATATACAATTTTTATTATCATGTCAATATCTTGGATGTTGATGGATAATGTTCGGATAATATTCAGGGGTCGCGATGGGCAAAAAACTTATGTGGGGAAATATACAATTTTTATTCTCATGTCAATATCTCCGCTTCCAAAAGCAATGTCTGTCAATGGAAGAAAAAAATATCACCTCAAACTAGTTTGGTCTAGATGGCCAACAACGGAGATATCGCAATAGTCGCTGGTCCAACCCAAATTTTTATCATTGGGATTCCAATTGTAACGACGAATATCACAATTTTGGCTGTCGGCCTTCCAAGACCAAAGCCTGTCGATGAATGTAGAAAATCTGACCTTTACAATGATACAAAAAGGTTGGCGTAGGTGATCAAATAACGGAAATATCGCAGAAGTCGGTAATACGTCATATTTTTTATTTTTTTCGGATCGCCACGATACCAATTGCACTACCATAAGTGGTCTAATACTAGATATATAGATAAAGACCCTCAGATATCCCAGTTTCTAATTTTGGAATTTTATTTCCAATTCGGAAATCTCTGCTTCTGTTGGACATATTTTCAAGGACTGTCTGAGATATAAATAAATACCAAATGTGTTGGAATTGATTGTAAAATATCAGAGTTATGTTTAATATTTTAAAGTATTTATGATAAAGACAAATACCTCTGCTTCTCTTCTGCAATGCTTTCAATCAGTAGATTATTGACAATGGTCAAATATAAAATTATTAGTAATTTTGGTTCAGTTAGCCCGAAGTAATTTTGATTCAGTTAACCCCGCCTGAATCAGAACACCCGCCTTGCATTAGGAAGGTCAGCGGTTCGATTCTCAGGTCAGTTAACATCAAATTTCCAAAAGGTGGCAAAATACCCCTCTGTAATATTGGCGTCATTTCCTGAGTATTTCAGCTATGTAAAACTTCTCTACAAGTGTTGTCTTAAGGCACGCCGTTCGGTCTCGGCGATAAACTGTAGGACCCATATTATTGAGCTAATATGAATCGGGGTGCACTCATTGATATGAGAGAAGTCTCCCCTGTCCCACCTGGGATGTTTGTGGAACATTATTATAACCCTAAGTAATTTGGTATAAACGTCAGTGTGAGTGAAAACTTTAGTCAGTGAAAACTTTATGGACAGGTGTAGTGGTGTAGGGTATCACATAATCGGCCCCTATCTGACTATAGCCTTTGCTCCCGATTTTACGAATTTTAAAGGTTGTGCACATGGCAATGGGTAGAAAACATCCATGTCTCATTCAAATGTGATACCCTACACCACTTCCCCTGGGCAGTAGTTTGCCACGGATTTTATGTTATATGATTGCGACACTTATGTTATTGATATAATTAATTGATATTTTTGCATTATTTATTATTGATATAATCAAATGAGTGGTCAAGGGTTGGTTTATAAGTTTCTTGTTCGAATTTAAAATTTGGACCGAAAATTAAATTATGATTTTTCCCACAATGGTCAATTTCACCCACTTCATACGAATCGATAATTTTTCATAGTTATTGACATTTTCCTTGACCAAACCTCATACCTCGTGCAAATTTTTTCAGTATTAAAGTATAACTGCGATTCACATGTAACGTGGCAAAATGCTCACCTACATACATACATAAATGCAACAACATTACGGTCCACTACCCAATAACACAATACAATACGCATTGTTATGTACAACCAGTACACATGCATTACTGCGGAACAGTGCGTTATAATGCGATTTTTACCAACCACTATAAATATGACTACAGAATCAATCACCTTATGCGACTGTTTACATAAGTAAGCCAGAACTGACACTAACGAACGACACCACGAACAACCGAGTCGAGTGCCGAATCACCGAACATCATCAATACGGACATCGAACATCCGCAGTACGGGAGTCAACAACCAAACTTTGGATCACGGAGTGGCCGAACATCTACAACGCGAACCACCGAGTGGCCGAACACCTACAATACGAGAGCCGAGGGCAAGAGCAAGCAACACGACGACACGAAGCGTCGAACTATCCCACTGCGAGCCCCGAATCGCCGAGTGGCTGAACCATCACAACACGCACTCTAAATCGCCGACTGCCGGAATAGCCACAGCATGAGCATTGAATATCTATTCAACCAAACAGCGAAGCATAGCATTTCCAATCATACAAATCATAGAGTTTCCGATCATCTTCAAATCGTTTACTACCGAACTGCGAACAACCGAGTCCCCGATCATCTTCAAATCGTTTACTACCCAGCACCGAAACACCGGGCCGATCGTTATTAAAACCTACTTCTGAACAGCGAATCATCCAGTTCCAGAGCATCTACGCATCCGAAAGCCAAGGCATCGAGTTGCCGGTCATCCGAAAATCGCCTACATCCGAACCAGAAAAGGAGTCATTGAGTGCCAATCTTTGCGGTAAACCCAAACTATGCTTAAAATTTGACGCCGATCAGACTATAATTGCGACCTACAGAGCCGTATCAAAATCGGTAAAAAAATTTGTTTTTGGTCCCCACTAGGTCACCCACTAGATATCTTGTGATCATCACCAATAACAGTAGAGGTCTATTCTGGTCTGAACCCGACTTCCAAAAATGTCGTGACGAGTTTGATTACAATTTTAATGGACGGGCGAACGGACGGATATATATCTCAAAATCGCTTTATCTCGTCGAGATATACATTTTGGTATGCTACATGGGGGGTCTACAATGAATATTTCGCGGTGTTACATGAATTTTCGGAAAAACAAACTTATAATACCTTTTCCACATTATGGTGTAGGGTATAAAAAAGTGATATTAGCTTGGACCAATTGTGTTTCAGGCAGTTTGGAGTCGATGTATGTGAAACAGGTCATATGTTACTGTCTCTCTACTTGGACGATGCATGCACAATGCGGTTATGACTTTTTTATAACCTAAGATTACATAAAATCTCAATAATCAAGTGATTCGACCAAAAAGCTTTTAATGTTTTATTTTTTCAAAACTTAGGACAATTTTTGAAGTCACTGCAAGTAGATATAACAAAAATAACATAACCGTTTGTTTCCCAATAATTGTATCATCATATCAACTGAAAAATTTGAAATGTTCACTTTTTGTCCAAAAACGATGGACAAAAATGGAGATAGGACGCTGAAATTTTGGGAAGATGCGTCTTATGTTTGCAGGCTGTAATTTTAATTTTCAGTGGTCACGAAACTTTTTCACTAAAATCGTCACACATAAATGTTTTGTTATAGCTCCCATATAACGGTACCTTCCGATTTTCAGTATTTTGAGAGTCTTAGCTACATTATATGACGGTACTACCCGTAATTTGATGTTTGAGATTCCCTGCAGTTATACAACTTTTCTACAAAAAGTTGTAAAGATATGTCGACACTTTGAAATTGTACCTTGAAGTGGTACCTTTCACCTGGCTGAACACATTTTTTACCCCCAGTTTTTGTAACTTATTTTTGTTCGTTCGTCTATATTCGTTATAATTTAGGCATTCATAGCTCAGCCCCCAGATGACATACACATCTAATTTTTCGTATACCCGTTCCATATATCATTAAGGATTCCTCATTTAAAAATCAGCGCTCTATATTTGCGCTAAAGCGAGTAAATCGATCTACAAAATTTGACAATTCGTGTGAGAAGAATAAAAATTTTTACAAAAACTGGGGGTTAGATTAGATTATTTAGGAATTTGGGGTTTCCATGGTAGAAATATGATTCCACCTAAAATTGTGAAAGGAAACTAATTTTTCCATTTTAATTAAGACTATTTTATGGTGGAGTGTATAAAAAGTTCGGCCCGGCCTTTTCATAGTAAAGAGTGAACCATTTAGAGATTCCTAATTTCTTTAAAGAAAAAATCACAGAAAAATCAAATTGAATGGGGAATATTTATTATCGTTTGTAAGAACATTCTATGACACTTATTTTTTCCAGATTATGTCTAACAAATATTGGCCGAGGCTACGTCTCAGAAGGTCCATCCGTGAAGTTCAGTTTTCAATGACTCGTTCAAGCTTTTCGACTGGCGTCTGAGGTTTTCCCCCAAGACCGGACCAATTTTGACTTTTCATATTCTCACAGGAAAAGGTCTAACAAAGTGATATGAGACGATCTTTGTGACCAATCGACTGGTCCAAAACGTTCTCACCGAAATGTTCTTTCCGAAATACCATGTTACGTTCACTATAGTAGTCTTATCCTTTAAAAAACTTCAAATCGTGTTGTATCTTAGTATGCTCCAATATCAAAACCCGCAACATCTCTTCTATTTTGACTATATTAAAACGTGCATCTATACCCACAATTCTATCTAGGCAAGTTTTATACTCATATCGAAAACTATATGTGGGAAAAATCTTTCCATAGTAATTTGTATGGTGTCAAAGTAGAATTTTCACGGAATTGCTCTAAATGCCACACTTATTGTTCAATCCGTACTATGTCCTACAATACATAATATTTTCAGAATATTTATTTTTTTTACCATTCAATTAACTTAAACTGCCCCATTCAATAAAACGTTAGTTAAACCATTCGTCAAATGCGATTTTTCTTTTATTTCATTTGTAACACATAGTTGATGAAAAATGTCTCAAATGATGTGAAATAAACAAAAATATCGGCAGAGAAATACTGTAAGAAAAATGCTATTAACGAGCTTGTTTTTATTGCATTTTTTCGCTCATTACATGAGAGCTCTTGGCCAAAAGGAAAATAATAACAGTTTTTTAAACAGCGCGCTCTTTTTACTCCACCACGAGAAAAAAAAAACAATGATTTTATTGCATTTTCATGGTTAAACGATACAGATATGTGGATGGAGGTATAATTGGGCTTTCAAGTTGTTGTAAAATAGTTGTCAGTAGGTTATTGCTGATTATGGCTGCGGTGTTTCCGCAGTTGTTTGTGGGGCAACTAAAAAAGTAGGGGAATATGTAAATATATCAAAAAATTCAAAAGGAATTGCAAATGTGGGTAGTATCTCACACAAAGTGATCATCCCATAGAATTACTTAGCTCATTTATTTTCTTCTACGACAATAAGGAAACACGAATGAATCAAAATATCCGTCTGATAAAATATAAAAATATTAGAAAAAAGAATTTTTGATATTTTTTTTAGATTTTTTTTTTTTCTTTTACATAGGTATGGTTTTTATAGGTTTCATTTCGACAATTGATGAGCGTGGTGCTTTAATTAAAGTAACCAGACTTCCGGAAGAAAACCCGACATTTGCTTAAAGTGTGACCTAAAGTATGTGTTCACATAACAACAGCATCTTGCAATTGTTTGTTGCAACAAAAACACGCAAGACGTCACTGATGCAATTGTAACATCATATAACAATTCCGAATGATTCTTCATTTAACCACACATCAAGGAGTAGAAACATCACAACAGGATAACACATTCGAATCAAAAAGAACAGAATTATTCGCTCTGTTGATTTGCAACTTAACATGAATAGGAAAACACGAGAACCCAAAAGAGCAATGACAAGCCGTTTCCCGTTTGGAACCAAAACGACGGTTTAATTAACAAACGGATGCTCTTGAACGCCATTAGATGAATGAAACAAGCATCAAACAATGAATGTCATGTAGTGCATGTTCTTGTTTTTCTCAACAAAAAATTACAAGTGCACAATGAGACAGCTTGGTATAATAACCAATTCTCATGTAAGCAGCATTAGAGGGACATGTGGAAATTAGGCACGTTGTATCTATTGTTGACGTAGTAAGAATATATGTAAAGGATTGAATGGTGCTCATACCGTTTTAATAATTTAATTTGTGTACTGAAACATTATCTTGTGAGAGGAAATAAGAATCTTTCTGTCCTTAATACAAAATTCGTACCTGCAATTTCTTGTAATATGAGATAAACTATCTTATTTTTTAACAGTGTTTTATTTAACTTGCTTTGTTGTCAGTCTGTTTAGTTAAAATCTACTAACTCATTTTTAACACAGTTGCAGTTGACCTATCGAACTAAAACTTTGCACATTTTTTAAATTTGGATGAAAATACATAAATATGAAAACATAACTAATATGGGTCCACAAAAAATTGTGGACATGGGTCAGTGGTCAAAAAAATTGTATTTAATAAAAGGTTAAAAATAAAAAAAATAATTAAAAAATGAAGCTACCGTCTTTTATTCATAAATACACTAAAAGCTAGAAAATATTTTCTAGCTTAGCATCAAATAGTATATTCTTTTTAATGATGGAATCTCTCAAATAAAACACTTGCGTTTAAATTAAAAACGGTGACAAAATTAAACGGCAAGTATTTTATTTGAGAGATTTTATCATGAAGAAGAATATACAGCTGACGCTAAGCAAAAAATATTTTTTTAGGTTTTAGTGCATTTATAAATAAAACATTGTAGTTCAATTTTTTAACTATTTTTTATTTAAACAGTGGACTTATTTTTAGCTTTGTTTGCCGGGCACAGGTGTAACTGCATTTACGTCTACACCGCCGCACAGTGGTTCAGAAATCGATTTTCTTGGCCAAAACCCCCATTATTTGTTGCCACCAATTGTTAATTTCTATATGGGATTCGATAGTTAACATACTGAAACTAAGGAAAGCATAAAATAAATAAACTGTCGCTATCAAAACGCTTCGTAAGAAGTGTTATTGTTTGGGCTTGAATGGCAACAAAGCGTGTTGAAATCTTCTAATATATAAAAGGCAATGTGTGTATGTTAGTATGTTTGTTTGTTTGTATGTTTGTATGTTCCGAATAGACTCAAAAACGGCTGAATAGATTTTCTTGAAAATTTCAGATAATGTACTGGGAACACCGGTGGTGAAAATAGGCTATATATTTTTTTGAATGGTCGTCGCGGAAGTGAAATATCGCGGTCATCCCAAATTATTCAAAAATGTATTATTTCAGATAATATACCTAATTTTAGTAAGCGTGACTACAAAACCGATAAAACACTGGCTTCAATATGTGGGATAACGCGGTCAACGCCATATTTTGGAATACAGTAAAATCCCGATGACTTGAGATGTCACTATATAGAAATTCCGAAAAATCGATTGGAAAATCTTATGAAATTTTGTATGTGGAGTTTTTAGGTCTGAGAATAGGTCGTAATCTATTTTTTTTATCCCGCTAAGTGTAGTGACCGGTGGTCCTCCCCACAATTTTTTTAAGAAAACCGCGAAATTCAAGATACGTTTTAATGTATTGTTTACAAATTGTTTGCAATGCTATGGTAATTACAGTCTTGACCCTGAATGGTCGTCGCGGAAGTGAAAATCGCGGTCATCCCAAAATTTTCAAAAATGTATTATTTCAATTAATTAGAACTGTCGTAAGCAGTTTTTATACGGCTAGGAGTAGTGACCGGTGGTCCTCCCCCACAATGTTTTTAAGAAAATCTGAAATCTTTGATATTTTTGAACGTATTGTTTACAGATTGTTTTCCCTGAATGATCGCGGTCATCACAAAGTTTTCAAAAATGTATTATTTTAATTAATATATGTATATAATTTTAGTAAGCGTGACACAAAAATTATGTAAACACTAGCTTGAACAAGTGGGATAGCGCGGTCGTGAGCTATTTTAATACGGCTAAGTGTAGTGACCGGAGGTTCTCCTTCAAATTTTTTATTCACTACACCACTATGTGGTAAGGGGTATTATGTGTTAGTGCATTTGTATGTAACATACAAAAGGAAGCGAGATAGACCCATAGTTCCTTCTAGGGATATACATAGAATCACTTTCTGAGTCGATTTATGCATGTCCGTCCGTCCGTCCGTTCGCAACATACAGGTCGCATTTGTTGACCGATTTCGCTGAAAATTGGGGAATACCATTTTTTTAGCCGTCGGAAGATCAAGTTCGAAGATGGGCTATATCGGTCCAAGTTTTGGTATAGCCCCCATATAACGGTACCTCCCGATTTAAGGTATTTTAAGGATCTTAGCCGCATTTGTTGCCCAAACCAGCTGAAATTTTACATTTGAGGTTCCCAATGGCCGCGAAATTGCTCCACTAAAAATTGTCAAGATAGGTCCACGGTTCGGTATAGTCCCCATATAACGATACCTCCCGATTTAAGGTATTTTATGGATCTTAGCCACATTTTTTGCCCAAACTAGCTGAAATTTTACATTTGAGGTTCTCAATGGGCGCGAAATTGCTCCACTAAAAATTGTCAAGATAGGTCCACGGTTCGGTATAGTCCCCATATAACGATACCTCCCGATTTAAGGTATTTTAGGGATCTTAGCCACATTTTTAGCTTGAACTAGCTGAAATTTTACATATGTGGTTCCCAGTGGCCACGAAATTTCGCCACTTAAAATTGTTAAGATAGGTCCATGTTTTTTTGTAGCCCCCATTTCATATTTCGACTGGTGTAGGGTATTACATAGTCGGCCCCGCCCGACTTTGGTCTTTTCCTACTGTTTTTTTTTTAAATCTGAAGTCCATGATATTTTTGAACGTATTGTTTACAGATTGTTTGCAATACAACTGTAATTACTGTCTTGACCCTGAATGGTCTTCGCGGAAGTGAAATATCGCGAAAAGTGAAATATCGCGGTCATCACAAAATTTGCAAACATTTATTATTTCAGATAATATACATAATTTTGTAAGCGTGCCTAAAAAACGTTATAAACCCTGAACACTAAACAATAAGTGGGACAGCGCGATCAACTCCACATTTTGGAATACAGTAAAATCCGGATAACTTGAGATGTCACAAGATCGAAATTCCAGAAAGATCCATTGGAAATCAGACAAAGTTATTGATATACAATACAATATCATCATTGGAATCAGAATACCGCGATCGTGTTCGATTTTTGAAAATATTATAATTACGGATAAAATCTCAAAATGCAGGAAGTGAAACTTCATGAGCATTGATTTCAGTTCTTGTAATAGCTAGGTAAAGATACATTTTTTAAATACAGCAAAATCTCGATAATATCAACTACAATTTATAGAAGTATTTTTTTATGAATTATATAAATGTTGCCATACATATCCCGAAGGAACATACATTTCGCTGAGGGGTATTTTACTACTATTGCATATAGAGCGCGAAGAAAAAAGACGTTACGTTCGATCGGGCTGAATGAGGTTAAATCCACCAAAAATAGCGAAAATTAGGCGCCACCGTTCTATGGGAGCTATATCAAAACGAGGACGTATACTGAACAGTGGCTATATCTCTGAACTATCGAAAATCGGGAGGTACTGTTTTATGGGAGCTATATCAAAACCTGAACCTATTACTGTTACATACCGAGCGCAAATAAAAAGGAGTGTCTTTCGGTCAATACGAATATTTATGCTCTCCTCTTTAAAATATATTAAAACCAGATTTCAGCCATTTCGGTGTGATAATGATGTTAAATCCTCAAAAATAGCGAAAATCAGCCGGTACCGTTCTATGGGAGCTATATCAAAACGTGGACCTATACCAACAATTCTTTGCAGTAATAATTACGACCCCAACCGAGACCAACAATCCAATATATAGCAATGTTAATTGACGTGCACCGACCATTATATGTGGGTCACAAAGTGCTATAAACTGTCGATTTATGGTGAAGGGTATAACAAAAGAGAATTTATATCTTAAATTTGGGGGATACCATTATATGGAATTTATGTCAAAACATTGATTTATATTATGAAGTTTCTAGAGGGATGCCTAATTATGGGTGTATCAATACTGGATAGATAACTAAATTTTACACGGAGAACCCAAACAACGGGCCAGCAACGCGGACCGGGTCAGCTAGTGTTTTATAAAATCATTTGTAAGCATTGTTAACAATATTTTTGAAAACTATTTTCAAAGAAAAAAGCAAAATATGTGTTCTCTGCCCTGATTTTTACCTCTATCTTTGCAACGCTGTTGAAGACTAGTATAATATAGAGCAAGCCAGGCTAATGCAGGACTTTCTAAATATCATTAGATTGCTTGTACGTACTCTGGACATTCCCATTAATGATTTTTCATAGCCATTTTTTGGAAAATAACTTCAAAAACTAGAAATTTCTAGCCAAATTTCCTACACCGCACTATAGGTAATTTGCCCTGTTTTTGAGACAAAAGTGAATAAGAGCGGAATTAAAGGATTTTTAACTTTTTAAATTATTTGTGTGTAAAAGTGAGATAAAACAAAGATTTCAATAGATAAATTCGGATATAACGAACAACGGTTATAAGCAACTACGTATATACGAACAAAGCTATTTCTTCCGATGTCATTTCCATTAGTTTTCTCATACACAACAATCTGTTGAAAAAGATCACGGTAGTAAGTAACAACAATTTTGTCCCCGCGATTAGATTTTCAAACAAATTGTTATTACAAGTTTGTATATTTTTCAAATATAAAAGTTAATAAAGACGTGTTTAATACTCCTTTAAGCCGTATCAATGAATAATATGTAAAAAAATATAAAATACAGCTTACTACTGCCCACTGTTTATAGAAACCACGGATATATCGAAAAATTTGTCGCCATTACTTATTTGACTCGCAATGAAATTGTAAACAACAATATTTTTATATTTATTATTTATTTCCTCAAATTAAACTTCCACAATTTTAAGACTTTTTATTGAGAAGTAACCAAATCAAATCTCATAAATGTCAAAAAACGGGCAAAATCGGGTTTTGAAACCTAGCAATACCAATGCAGAATACATTCAATAATGTGTTTTAGGTGGCAAAATCACAGCCAAACACGGCCAATTTAGTATAAGTCTATATGAAGTGAGTTTAAGCAAAATAAAATATTTATTTCTGACTTTTTGTGTTTTTTGGTCGCTACCCAAAATGTTTAAGCTATATTATATATTAAATAAATTCCTCTCACAATTGCCAATCTATTCCATTTTACACATATTTATATTTGGTTTATTCTTCAGCGGTTTTAAATGCATTGAAATGTGCCTTTTAATATATATTTTTTTAGTTTTTCTTCGAAATTCTCATTTTGACTGCGATAATGGCGCTATTTTAAAAATTTCATTCATATTAATAAATTTTTACATGCTTTTTCAATGGCTACTTAAAAATTAAAATTTTAAAAAAGTTGCAAAATCGACTTTTTGCCTCGAAAACTGGGCAAATTACCTATAGTGCACCGGGACACTACTTACGACCATGCCAAATTACGTCAATAACATCATTCTTTCTGTCGAAATCAACGACAAAACTACCCAGCAAAATGTTCGATGCCAAAGATGCCATTCAATCATGGGTGAAAGTGATCTGGCATGTCATCTTTTTAGCATCTTCATCGATGAATTTTACATGAGCGTGGACCCCAAAAGATGCTATTCATTTTTGGATCCAAATCATGTCATTTACACCAATGCGTTGACATGTCATTTTCACCAATGCTTTGGCATGTCATTTCCACCAATGCTATGGCATGTCGTTTTCACCAACCCTTTGGAATGACATTATCATTACGACGAGAGTTTTAACAACGTTGGTTGTCATTTCGAGTATCCGACAAAATCATGTGTATTGTAAATAATTAATCTTATATATTTAGAAAAATGTGTATATATAAAAACAAAAAATTCATCTCGTTTGGATCGATGGAACGGGTTCAAATGCCGATGGAAAGATCGGATCTTTCACGACTTCCTTTGCATGAGTTCAAATGCTGATGAAAAGATCGGATCTTTCAGGACTTCCTTTGCATTTGTTCAAATGCTAATGAAAAGATCGGATCTTTCACAACTTCATTCGAACCAATACAAAAGATGACATGAAATCACGTCATCGTATGGAACCCCTTCCTTCAAATTTTGCTGGGTACTGAAAGCGATAGGGAACCACCATCCACCATTCTGATTACTAAAATTACATAAAAAGCGAAAAAATTGGAAATTATTTATCGATTAGTCCATATCGATTAGTCCACATTATCCAACATTAGATTCCATCTAAAAGCTGATATTTGGGATTTAGTCTTCGTTGAGAGTATAAAACATTCCGACTGAGAATTATCGGTATAGGTCCACGTTTTGATATATGTATATGAAAGAGCTTAGTGATAAGTGAGTGAGTGACTGACATATCATCGCCCAGGCGAATCCGCTGGGGCTAGAAAGTTGAAATTTTTACTGTGGGTTGCTGTTGGTGTTTAGGGATGAGAGATCCTTAATTTGGTACCAATTGCATAGTTTTAACGGATATAGCTTGATGCGACGGACTCCTCGTCGCATCACAAAGTGTAAACTAAGAAACCTACGGGAAACTAAACAATTAAGAAAAGTGTTAAGTTCGGCCGGGCCGAACTTTTTATACCCTCCACCACGAACTGTATTGAAGTGAATAGGCATAATTAGTTTTATTTCGTTTATGAAGGTACTAAACTCTTCCTTTTATTGCAGGAGTAGTACATACATATATCACAACTGATAATACTCCCTTCAAAAATTGGGCAAAACCGACTAGACCTAAACCTGGATATTCTGGATTTGGCTAGTTAACAACATCGGGAGCACCGTTCTATGGAGGCTGTATAAAACGTTAACCTGTACCGATAAATTTCTGGAGGAAAGTTTCGTAACTCCAGCGAAGACTAAATAACAAATTTCAGTTATTCCCATTGAATATTGTGGCTAAAACTTTCAAAATACCGAAAATTGGGAAAGATCTTTCTAAGGGAGGTATATAAAAACACGGAACAATACCGGAAATTTTCAGGTGGGAAGTTTTATACCACCAACGGAGATTAAATATTAAATTTCATCCGTTTCGATGGGATATTGATGACACAACCTTAAACCAAATATCAGCTATTTTGGTGGAGAACGAGCTATATGTAGAAAATCGGGAGGTACCGTTCTATGGGGGCTATGTGAAGACATGAACCTAAAACCTTCAATATAACGAAAATTGTGGTATACCGTTCTATGGGGGTACCCCCCAAAACATGCACGTATATCCACAAATTTCTGAGGGAAATTTTTGTAGCCCGGAAAAAGACTAAATACCAAATTGCAGCTACTTCGGTGAAATAATGAGGCTACAAAATTCAAAATACCGATAATCGGGAGGTACCGTTCTTTCAAAACGTTGACCTGTACCGACAAATTTCTGAGAGAAATTTTTGTAGCCCGGAAAAAGACTAAATACCAAATATACCGACTAATTTCAGGTGGAAAATTTTATACCCACAACGAAGACTATGTACCAAATTTTAGCCATTTTGGTATTATAATGAGGCTAAACCCTTCAAAACACCGAAAATTGGCATGTACCGTTCCATGGGGTGTTCATTAAAGCGTGGACCGATACAGATACATTTCTTCGAGAAAGTTTTGCATCCCAAAAGAGGACGAAATATAAAATTTTATGCATTTTGGTAGTATAGTATAGCTAAAACCTTCAAAAATACCGAAAATTGGGAGATATCGTCCTATGGGGACTATATCAAAACCTGGACCTATATAAACAAACTTTGGTAGAAAGCTTTTTTAGCCTCTGGAGACACAAAATACCAAATAACAACCAATTCGGTGCTCAAATGGGTCTAATACATTCAAAATATCTTAAAATGACGCGTACTATATATGGGGCATTATATTGGGGCTATACCAAAACGTGGACCTATATAAACAAAATTTGGTAGAAATATTTTTTAGCCTATGGAGATACAAAATACCAAATTGCAACCAATTCGGTGGTCAAATGGGACAAATATCTTAAAATTTCCTTAAAACGACGACGTGTCACTTTGTATGGGGGCTATACGAAAACGTGGACCTACCTTGCCCGCTTTCGATACCAAAAGTCCTACATACATATAATAGATTTTACCAACATTTCATCCACCTACTTCAATCCGTTCGGACGCTAGAGTTATTTCCACAGACGGACGGACATGGCTATATCGATGTTGCACGCTGATAAAGAATATATATAGTTTGTGGGGTCTACAATGATTATTTCGAGTAGTTACAAACGGAATGACAAACTTAATATACTAGGGATACGCAGTGAATTGCAATAATCGATTTTTCGATTATTCGGTTTTTCGTGAAAAACATAAAACTCGACTTTCGATTAATCGTTAACCGCCGAAAATCGATTATAATCGAATATAATCGACCATTTTCGATGATGCGATACGTAATGGTTATATGTATAAAAAATACCGTCGATTATGCGGTTTTAGCAGACCCAATAGTCAACTACGACTAATAATCGACCACGATTAGTAGCCGACTACGAATAATAATAGACTACGACTAATGGTTGACTACGAATAATAGTTTACCCTGTCTTCCGAAAGTCGACTAAGAATAATCGATTATCCGGTTTTCGCACAGTCAATAGTCGACTACGACTTTTGGAAATTTTACGGTTAATAATCGATTAACCGAAATCGATTTTACGTATCCCTATAATATACCCCCATCCTATGGTGGAGGGTATAAAAACAAACACGCCGCGCACGATGTTGCTTCTTTCGTTGTTACAGAGAGACTCAACTTGTATTCAGAATAATTTCTACAACTATGCCTTAAAATGTACATATGCACGCTGCGCCTAAAAATGCATTATGTACACAGCACGCATAATGCTTCGTGGGTAATAAAAATACACAATTTATGGCCGACAGTCCTGTTGTCTTTAAATATAGACCCTAATCACACAATGACCTCATGCGTTGCTGATTACAAATCTACACAGAAAAAACAGTTCTACAAAACTGTACATATGTAGCTAGAATCTTGACATTTGGCATGGGAATGAAGGTTGGGAAGTTGTGTTGATATAGGGAAATGGTTCTGGGAAATTCGTACTTATGTGTATGAAAAGTAATAAATGGTACTAAATTTAGTACAACTTAGATTTGGGTGAACGGATAGAGGTAGAAACCTAAAATTTAGAATTAAGATTAATGATGGAGCGTAGGCTTGAGATATGTGCGAAGTTTTGGAAATTCGTACTTATGTGTATTATAAGTATGTACTAAATGGTACTAAATTTAGTACAATTTGGATTTGAGCGAACGGATAGAGCTGAAATCGAGATATTTGGAATTAAGATTATTGTTATTATTTGGTATCTGGCAATAATACCAGGTTAGAAGGGTTTATATACACATGTGGTTGTACCATAAGTATTCGAAAATTACTAAATGGTACTCATTTTATTATTGGGACAGAGCTGGTGTGTAACGTTGGTATATGGGGGTGGTTTAACAAATACATACCACAAATTTAGGAAAAGTACCAAATCGGTCTAAATTTGGTATTGGTTGTAGGAACAGAGCTGACATTCTAAAACGTGTTCTTTGAGACATTGTAGCGGGCACTTTGCTAGTAAATAAATAAAATAAATACCAGCACTGAAAAAAACTGGACTGTAACATGTGGTCTTTTTGCTACTACGTATGTCATTTATAAAAACGTACAGTGACTGTCACTGAAAATGACTGTCACTGATGAACTTGGAAACGTGTTGAGATTTTCTAATAATTCAAAAAACAGTTCTGTAGGCTGAAAAATTGTGTATAAGATGGCATACAAAAATATTTCGTTTACAGTACCGTTATACTAAAATTTTACCGGAAAACAATAAATAGACAGTATTAAATTGAGCATTGAAAATGATGCACCAATAATCGATTAATAATTTCCAAATTTTTCGTTTTTTATGCCGTAAGCAGAATTGGGGAATGATTGGTTTCCTAACATTCTAATGACATATGTAGTGTCCTGTATTAGCCAGGCTTGCCCTATATTATACTAGTCTTTAACGGCGTTGCCCTGAATCAGGTCAAAATAAGGACATAGAACGCATTTTTTGCACTTTTCTGTGGAAATATCTTTTAAAAATATTGCTTACAATATTTTGACCATGTTTGCTTTTATAAAAACATAAATTTGAACACCCTTTGTTGCCATATTCAAGCCCAAACAGTAATACTGCTTACGAAGCGTTTTTATAGCGACGGTTTATTTTTTAAACTCAGGTGTGTGTTGGCTTCATCCAAAAGTATCTATCTATTTTACACCATATATGCTGATTTTTATCCTAACTATGGATTTTATACCACACAATGCCCGCAAAAATACGACATAAAATGAAATAAAACCCGCACCAAGAAAAAAATTGGAGTGATTCTATGAAACTCGTAGAAGGGAGTAGTAATGTGTGGCTTGAATGGCAAAAATTGGTGTTGAAATTTTTGTTTTTATAAAAGCAACCATGGTCTAAATATTGTAAACAATATTTTTGAACACTATTTTCAAAGAAAAGTGCAAAAAGTGACTTCATTCAGGGCAACGCCGTTAAAGACTAGTATAATATAGGGCAAGCCTGGCTAATACATGACTTTCCATATATCATTAGATTGTTTGTACGTACTCTGGACATAACCCTTAATGATTTTTCATAGTCATTCTTTGGAAAATAACTTAAAAAACTAGAAATTTCTGGCCACATTGGCTACAAAGGAATCATGCATAAATTACGCCAGGAAAATCATCCTTTCTGTCTGAATCAATGGCAAAACTACTGAAAACTGTTTGTTGTTGTTTATACGTACACATCTTTTGTTGCGAGCTCCGGAAAAGTTAATCCATACGGCGGAAATAGAACGAGTCGGGAATTAATATATAGCACCTTCCGTTGAGAACAATAAACCGTCATTGTGATGGTAAAGACCAAGTGAATATCTTGATCGTTTTGTAAAATATTAAAAAATAAAATAATAAAAACTCAGCAACATTTTCACAAAATTACACAACAAATATTTGTATCTTAACCGGTTGCCGAAATAGATAAACAAACAAACAAATTAACAAAACACAGCTGATTTCTGTCACAAGTGTCATTTTGAGAAAAAGGCCGTTGTTACACCAATACAAATATTGTGAAGTCACAATAGTGAAGTTTGGCCGTTAACTTAAAATATTACAGTGGCTCACAGAATTTATTATTTTAACAAGCTGGAAAAGCGGAAAGCGGGAAATCTGTCTCCAGAAGGAGAATCAGCAAACAAATCAAAACTGTTTAAGATGAGCAACGAACAGAAGGTTTCGGATATAAGTGTGGCCAGTCTGAAGGCTATTATAAAAGAATGTAATGAAGAAATCTTGGGTCGAATCACCACGTTGACGGAAGAAGTGTCACAGTTAAAGGCTGTAAATGATGGTTTGTCACACGAGATGGAGATACTTAAACAGGAAAACGTCATGATAAAGAAACGGCTAACTGATTTGGAAAATGGTCTTAAAAGGAAAAACTTGATAATAAGAGGACTCAACTCTCATCAGACTAATATTTATGAAATAAGGAAGATATGTCAAGATGTTCTAAAAGTGAATATGGATACAAGAATCAAGGCAGTTAGATCATTATATCAAAGAAATGGTACAGCTGCAGTGCTTGTTGAATTTGAGGCAGAAGGTGATACAGATATCATTCTTGCAAAAACAGGCAATCTAAAAGGATCTAATATATACATCGAGAGAGATCTAAATGTAGAGAGAAGGATGGATAAGATCGTAATGATAAAGATGAGGAGGCAACTATTAGCATTCAGCAAAAAACATCCAGTAAAAGTTAGAGATGACAGACTGAAAATTGGCGATAAATGGTTTAGATGGGACGTTGAAAAAAGATTATTGTGCGGCTCTTCCAATGCTGTTGATATCATGCTCGAATTGTATGGAGAAGAGTTTAATTTAAACTTAAAATATAACGTTATAAAACAATCATTGAATTCAAAAAACTAAAAAATATTACAGGTGTCGAAACATCAAAAAAGCAGATAATTTTAAGTAATTTTTCAAATAAACCCTTTAAAATATTGTCGTATAACATACATGGTTTAAAAAATAAATGTTTGTATCCAGATTTTTTTGAGTATGTAAAGGACTTTGAAATGTTTGCTTTGATCGAAACACATATACCAGAAAGCGAAACAAATAGATGGTCAAAGTATTTCGGAGAATTTTATTTATATTGGCAAAATGCACAAAGAACTCATCTACATGGAAGAGCTAGTGGAGGAATATTGTGTGGAATAAAAAGAAACCTACCAGAAATCGGAATAAAACATGAATATCGGAGAGGAAATAATATAGATGTAATTAAAATAATTACCAAAGAATCAAGCTTTGTTTTTGTTCCTGTATATATAAGAGGAGAAAACTGGTCGATGGAATTTGAAAATATAAAGGAAGCAGTTAAAGATGTAACAGATAACAAATTAATACTGGCAGGAGACATGAATATCCGGATAGGAAACCTCCAACAAGACATTGAAAGCTGTTTGCAATCAGAATTCAAAGCAGGCCGGGAAACCAGATTATCAAAGGATACTGTAGTAAATACAAAAGGTAAACTTTTCATGGAGTTTTGCGAAGATAACGGACTGGTAATTTTAAATGGAAGAACCAATGGAGACGAAAGCGGACATTTCACTTTTGTAAGTGCTTCTGGCAATTCAGTGAATGATATTGGGGCTGTGTCAATTGAAGGATTAAATCTTATAAGAAAATTTCAAGTTGAAGAGAAAATATGGTCAGACCACTTACCCCTAAGAATAGAAATTGAAGCACAACAATCAAAAATGAACACAAAACCTTTAAATTTGCTCCCAAAATTGCAGTGGAAACAACAAGGTGGAAAATATAAACAAAAATTGAATGAAAACCTACAAGATGCAAGATTCAAAGTTGAATTAAACGGTCTAAAAGATTTGTCGAACATTATACACAAGTCCGCAGTAAGATGGAAGCAAACTAACAAGCCTAGATCAATTAAGTCTATGTGGTTTAACAGCAAATGTGAAAAAGCTCGGAAAAAGTCATTCAAACTATTGAATATATTCCGAAAGACAGATCTACAAGACGATAAAAATAATTACATAGCAGCCGTTAAAGCATATAAAATAACATGTCGAGAACGGAAGAAGGAACATATAAGAGAACTTGAGGCAAAACTCTCTAATACTTCCGATAGTAAACAATGGTGGAAAATTGCGAATCAGTTGAGAGGCCAAAATTTACATATCGGACAAAACATAACAGCCCACGAGTTCCGAACATATTTTGACAGGCTATTAAATCAACCACAGTTCGCTGAAGATATCCAATATGCAATATGCTATCGTACTGATCATGAGCTAGACCGAGATATAGATGTACGCGAAATAAACGATATATTACGAAGCACAAAAGAAAATAAGGCCCCAGGGATCGACAGAGTGCCCTATGAATTCTTGAAAAATGCCTCACATGAATTTCTATCAGAATTAGCAAAACAGTATAACACAATCTTTAACACAGGGCAGATAGATGCTGTACTAGAAGAATCTGTTATATTCCCTATACACAAAAAAGGATCATTGAGCGAACCAAGTAACTACAGAGGGATTTCTTTTATGAATACATCCGCAAAAATACTCATGGGAATTCTAAACAAGCGCATACAAGTTTGGGTAGAAAAAAATAACATTATGAACGAATTCCAAGCTGGCTTCCGCCCAGGATACTCGACAGTGGATAATATATTCAATTTGGCGTCTATTGTTCATCTCAAACTTCACGAAAAGAAAAAGGTATACGCATTCTTTGTGGATTTCACTGCTGCCTTCGATATGATTCCGAGAAAGCTTCTTATATATAAGTTACACTGCTTGGGTATATCGACAAAAATTATTAGTCTCATCGAAAACATATATAAGAGTACAAAGTCAGTTGTGTGGACAAGAAATTCACTATCAGAACCTTTCAACACTTATACAGGAGTGCGTCAAGGATGTTTGTTATCACCCCTGCTGTTTACATTATATATAAATGATATTCACGATTGGTTGGAAGGTGGTCTAATGATCGACACGATGAATATTCGTGTGCTACTTTATGCCGATGACATTGTCATATTAGCGGATGATAGAAATGTACTACAAAATATGATAATAAAGTTGGAACATTACTGTAAATTATGGAATATGGTAGTAAATTTATCAAAATCTAAAATTATGGTGTTCCGTAATGGAGGCCGATTATCTAACAATGAGAGATGGCAATATCAGAACCGAGACATTGAAATAGTAAATGAATTTTGTTATTTAGGTGTAATTCTAACACCGAAAATGACATTTACAAAACATGTTAACACTAGAAATAGTAAATCAAAAACTTGTATTAATGCAACTTGGAATGGAATTTTAATTAAACCGGAAATATCGGTAATAGCCAAATGGAAAATCTTCCAAAGTGTATGCAGATCAACTCAGTCCTATGGAGCACAAGTATGGGGATTCGGTTGGTTTGAAGAAGTGGATAAATTACAGAGGTATTTCCTAAAAAGAATACTACGACAACCAGACTCTATACCGAATTATATACTATCGTTGGAAACAGATATAGTAGACAACCACTTTTATACACTGAAACTACATGCTGATTACATTCAAAATGTTATATATAAATACCGAGCGGGGCGTCTACCACATATACTCGCATTAAAAACTTGGGAGAAGAGAATATTTTGGGCCCAAGCATTGACAAATTTCGGCGAAGAAAATAATGAAACATTCACAAACATATGCATAACATCAGTTGAATGGGGACTAAAAACAAATGCTATTTTAAACAAGCTTAGAACACAAAGTTATATGCAAAAAAGGGAAAAGGCTAATAATAGTGAAACAAGATTCTACCGTTATTTAAATCCAGATGTGGGTGTAGAGTATATGAAAAATGTATGGAATGTAGACAAAATTTCAACTATAATGAGAACAAGAGCTGATTTATTGCCATTGAAAGGAAACACTTTCAATAATGAGGAATCCCGAAATTGTACATTATGTAATACAGCGGAAAATGAAAATTTGCAACATTTCATAGCCAAATGTCCTTTGTTCAGAGATTTAAGAATACGATACTTTGGAAATACATATCTTGAAGAAATTGATTTAATAAAGGTCTTAAATGGAGATACAGAAAATGGTTGGGACAACTTGTATAACTATGTAAAATGTGCTCTTAATTATAGAAAACTTATAATTCGTGAAGAATTCTAAAATTTAACTGAATAATATAAAATAAATTGTAATAATAAGATACATGTATTAACAAATGATAACTAACGGTTTAGACAGACAACTTTAATAAGTTATTGTCGAAATGTAAATATTTTATTTTGTTATCTTTAAGATAATTAGTTTATCCATCAATTTTGTATAAACAAATTTTTATGAAAGAAACAAAATAAAAATCTAATCTAATCTAAAATCTACTATAAGGAACCAATTATTCCACCATTCTGATTACTAAAATGGCATAAAAACCAACAGTTTGGAAATTATTAATCGATTATTGTGGAGCATCGTTTTCAACGCTCAATTTAACAATGCCCATTTTTTTTTTGTTTTCCGGTAAAATTTTAGTATTACGGCACTGTAAATGAAATATTTTCTATGCCATCTTAAAGACAACTTTTCAGCCTACAAAATTATATTTTGAAGTGTTAAAAAGTCTCAACTCGTTTAGAAATTATTATATTTATACCCTATACCACAATGTGGAAAAGGGTATTATAAGTTTGTTTTGGTAAAAATTCATGTAACACCGCGAAATATTCGTCGGAGACCCCCAATGTGGTATACCAATCTTCATATCTCGACGAGATAAAGCGATTTTGAGATGTGTGTCTGTCCTTCCGTCCGTCCGTCCGTCCGTCCGTCCGTCTGTCCATTATAAATTGTAAACACGCTCCAGGCCGCAATTATGGACCGATCGTCACGAAATTTTGTATAGAGGTCGGGTTCAGATCAGAATAGATCCCTATTCTTATTGGTGGTGATCGAGAAATATTAAGCGTGTGAAATGGACCAAAAACAAAATTTTTATCCGATTTTGTAGCGGCTCTGTATGTCGCAATTATAGTCCGATCGCCTCGAAATTTTAAATAATGTAAGATTATATGACAAAGAAGAAGCTTGCAATTTGAGATGGTGATCGGATGATGTTTAGAGGGTTAAATGGACCACAACTTTTGTGTGAAAATTGTGAAAATTTCTAATATACCGGTAATATCTTTATTCCTGGACCACACATTCCGCCCACATAAATAATATTTGGAAGGACAACTCTTGCCCTTTCAATTAATGCCAATTATGTTGATTTATGTGGTCAGATAACAGAGTTACAGCCTAATATATCGAGTGTTTTGCTTGTAATGTAATCAAAAGCATACTAGAGGTCGCAATTATAGATCAATAGTCACGAAATTTTGCACGAGGTAGTGGTTTAGGTCAAAGAAGATGCCTACAATTTTTGATGATGATCTGATATCATTTAACGGGTGCAATGGACCATTACTTTTGTATACTAAATAAAACATTTTATTTTTGGTCCATATTTTAATCCCTGGAGGCCATATACCGGCAAAGTCGCCTATATATGAAAAATTAACTACCGATCTTTCCTCTGATGAAAATTGCAATAATATGTGTGCTTGGTAACGGATCTACTACCTAAGATATAATGAGTTTTGTGAAGAGAACCACATCTTCCCCCCATGCTACAAATTGTCTCTATCATGACAGGCAAATTGCCAGTCCTTACAAATAGCGTGGAACCCTTTCATATTACCTGTCCAATTGTCCAAAATTTAAAGATGCAACAGAAATTGCAAGACAACGCCAATTTTCAAATTTAAGAATATTTCTTAAAATGTACTGTATATAATTGTTCAACAAACATCCCAGTAGGGACAACTTTTTTACTAAAGACGGTGACCTCAGTAATCATATAGCACGTAGTAAGTCATTAATTAACAGTGTTTCTCAATATAATGAGTAGCGTCTTTTAAAGATTGACACAATTGACAGAATTAAGTATTGCGCGCTATAACCGAAATAAGTATCCCGAACCGATTTGAGAATGGGAATTTTTTCTCAATCCTTGTACTCACAGGCAACTGTGGTGATGTTCTTTTCAACTTACAGAACTCGATCTGTTCTTAGTTGATAGGTGCTGATAGTTGTTTACAAATATTTTTGTTCTGATGTTTTTTTGGGAAAGCCGAAAAGTGAGTGTGATTCTCATTTATTTGAGAATGCTAGACACTTAAAGAGTTCGGGTTTTCGCTAAAAAAAAGGGAGCATTCTCTCATATCAATGAGAGCACCCCGATTAATATCAGCTCAATGATATGTAGACAGCGGAATTTTATGCAACACCTATTTTAGTAGAATTTGCATATTTTTGGCTTCTAATTAAATTCCAATCGAAATATATCACATATACAAAAATATGCGAAATGTATAAATTATGCATATGCAAATATTATTTTTGCATATGGAAAATTTCTGTATTTCACATATTTTCGTATGCTACATATATTTCAATAATATCTTCTAAAATGTTTATGTGTACATTTTTCTGTTTGAAATTCACCTCAGACAAGTCAATAAAATAGAGAAATCTGTAACCAGAGCCACAATCTTCAAAATGTCGAAACTGGGGATCTTTCGTTGTATGGGAGCTATATGAACGCCTGGACCTATACCGACAAATTTCAAATAATAATAATTGTTCCACAAACATCCCATACGGGACAAGGGAGACTTCTCTCATATCAATGAGTGCACCCCGATTCATATTAGCTCAATGATAAGGGACCTACTGTTTATTGCCGAGTCCGAACGGCGTGTCACAGTGTCACGACCGTGGCCAAAAATGGTAAAAACTAAATACTTCGTTGAACAAATTTTTTGATGGGGAGTGATAGAAAACATATTAATTAAGAAGAATCTGAATTTTGGTACTGATACGTGAAGTAGTTTTTGCTATATGGGGATTTAAATCCGACAATTTGAGTTAATACGTATTTTGGTGTGTTTTTTTCTAAAATTAATAAATTATATTATGCGTTAATATTTAAAATTTAAAAGTAACGGTCGCTGCAAAAATGGTTCCTAAGTTCTCTTGGGATGTAATAAACTTGGCTACACCTTTGTTTGCATGTAAATATTAATCATATGGTGTTTACATTTACCCAAACATGTATTACTAAGTTTATTAATTTTCTGAAGCAAATTTTAAATTGAGTGGAGTGGGAAAAAAATTGTATAAAAGTGTATATCGATATTTTTTGCTGTATGATTAGTAAAAAGTGAGTACTTTAAATATATAAAGGTCCCAGCTGCAGAGGTTTGCAGACGAATGTGTCATTTCTGTTTTTCAGCGACCACCTCACTGAGAGGATACCCCCTTTTTTAACCTTTAACTTTGGAGGTGAAAATGTAGGACGTACTTTTTGACGTGGTGGTAAATTTTACCCCTATACATATTCTTAAATATTTCTTTATATATTTTCTATTTTTTATAATAGTTTGCATTTTTTGCGTGATATTGTGTCAGCAAATAATAAAATAATATCAAATCAAACCACACTCTTTGTTTATATAGAAAATTAGGCTCTACATTTCACAGACCTTATTTTAATCCAACAAAAAAGACATATTTTAATTTTAGAAGAAATAAATAATATAACAATACTTAAAAACGTGAAATTACATTTTTTGACAGTCTTGCCTACATATTTAATAAAAATACAGAGATCATTAAAAAACACGCGTTTGTTTAAAATCTGCAGGGTACCAAATAGTAGATTTATAATTCATAGTGATCGTATACTGTACACATACGTATGGGTATGCTGCAACCCATTTATATTCCTTTATTGGATTGCAAAAGAGGTATGTGTAGTTTTTTTGTTATGCCTACTAAGCATATATAACATATTTTCGAGTCTCTGGGATATATTTTGGATGGCGCTATTGAGTCCTTGTCCAAGATCCTAGTAATAATTTAACGTAAGTAGCCTTTGGTTATGTTGAATTCGGGATCGACCATCACCGTCAACGTTGCTGAACTTATCTTCTTCTTCTAGCAATTGCCTTATTATAGGAACACTGATTTGCTGTGAAAATGGATTAATTGAAAATGCAGAATATATAATTCATATGCCGAGTTTGACGTGTGGTCAAAACTTTTCCATGAAATTCATACGTCGTATTGGACGTGGGGTCATTTTTTTACATAGGATACTTACGTTAGTTTGGAGGTGGTGGCAGGGACGTAGCCAGGATTTCATTTCGGGGGGGGGCCCACCTGACAAAAATTTTGAAAGTTCATTTTAGCGAAAATGTCTTATTTAGCAAATATGTAAACCTTATTTTAGACTTATTTTACTAATGAAATAATTTTCATTACTATTTTTTAATTCAAATGGCGTAAGACTTCTTGGCCAATTTTATCTTGTTTTTAGAACTTTTTTGACAATATGTCGCAGTTAATAAATGGTCAAAATAATGAATATATTAATAATCCCATATATTTTTGGGCGTATCATTTATCAAATAATTCACAACTACAGTGAATGTTATGAAATTCAGTGATATCACTTCTGTAAGACCAAAAGAAAGCGAATACAATCGGAAAACCTTAGAAATATCATAACGTTTAATTTTCAAATATCTTAACATAATTATTATCAAATATATGCAAAAATCCGATGTCTACTTATCACAAAGAATTTCTGAAGGCCGAGAACTAATGCTGAGCAATAGTTAGTCTATCCCTCAAGAAATTCTAGCACATAATCGCGGTTATGTAAATGAAAAATTCTGTCGCCAAATCGTGCATCTGTCAATAGACTAATTTTGGTGTCCAATTGTCAGACTTCACTTATAGAAATTCTGGTTTCCTATCCTGGATCTTCTCATAAATTGACCAGAAACAAGGGAAACTCTGGAATCCAGTTCTAAATTCTTTTTAAATGAAACTATGTCGCCGAATCCAAGGTCTATAACTTTATAGCTTCTTTTAGCAAAAATGCATAAACACAATTTTTTCCCAATCTACATGTTTTTATACTCTCAGCCTTTAGCCAAAATGTGCCTCATCGAAATAATGGCTTTAGGGCCAAAGTGTGTTTGGAAGAAATCTGTTTCAGAAAACTTGGAGTCGATTTAGCTATGTCCGTTCGTTTGGATAGCTGCCTGGAGAGCACGATGCTTCTCAAACAGATCAACCGATTCGGTCCAAAATTTGGCCTTCGTGGTATTTTGATCAAATTCGAAGATGGGCCATATCGATCTACTCTTATCTACTCTTTCGGCAGACTTGTTGCTTAAGACCTCAATGGTCATGGCTTCACTTCTCTATGCTAATAATTTAGTTATAAGTAAAAATATGAAATAAATAAATAATAAAAATAACTCTCTGGAAACGCTTTGCTTTTTTGCAACAAGTGTTCTCGGGGCCCCTATTACTACAGTACAAGTTAATCAGAGGCAAGTCTATACTTCCAGAGAAAATGGCCCGAGAGCTGTAAAGAATACCTAAGGCAATCATGTGTAGTGGCTAGTGCGCACGACAACTCCCGATCCGGATACTGCGTTGGTCCAAACTTTGTTTATCGCTGACCTTATATATAAAACATTTTAGCTAAAGTGGTATGCGCGAGTTTTCTTGAACGTAGCAACAGATTTGGTCCAAACTTTGGATTTAGTAATATATTTTCCAAACTTAGTTTTGCTTGAAAATTGGCCATACTGGGGTACCTCCCTGAAATGGAAATGACTGGTGGGCGCAATATCTTTTAATAGGAATGACTCCCAAAATGAACTACGTCGGTCCGGTCCATTTCTCCGCAACACTTGTGATCAATCATACAAATCCATATTTTGTTTGCCAGTTCATACGTCCGAAAATGGCTAAAAATTTCTGAAAATCTGTTAATACATAGTTTTTGGGTTTAAGGATTTTGGCTGTGCAACCGCTATTCGATCTGTCTATAGATGGAAGTTTCAATTCATACAGTTTCAGGGTATATTACTGTCCGCAAAGTTGAGTGGTACTTGTTGAGATTTTGACGAAGAAGAACCTGTTTCCGATCAGTTTGTAGATTTCGTTTGTCGCCACAAAGTCCTTTACCGAAGGAAGTACTTCTCATTTTACAATTGCTGTGGATTTCTATGACATTTTCTTCTGGTTTTATTCAAAGAATAATCGACAGAAAAATCCCTGAAGATGAAATTCATTGTAATTTTGAAATATTGGAAATAATATGTAACAAATCAATGTATATAAAGTAGAATAATGTTTGTACGTTTGTTTGTTTGAAGTTTATGGACTCAAAAACCGCTGAACTGATCTTCCTGGAATTTTTAGAGTATATCACTACATGGCCTGAAAGTAACATGTTCGGCCGATTTCATGTATTTTATGCATTAAACACGCTATGTATGTCCTATTTCAATGAAATTTGGAATGTGTGGCGGAATTGTGTCTAGAAATAAATTTTCCAAGTTATATTGAAATCGGTTCAGATTTGGATATAGCTCCCATATATATGTTCGACCGATTTAATGTATTTGATGCACCAAACACGCTTTATATACCCGATTTTAATGAAAGTTGGAATGAGTGACGAAAATTGGCCTACAAATAAATTTGTCAAACTATATTTTACCTTATTCGGGGTAGCGAAGCGCACCGGGTTCAGATATTAAAATGTAAACATCAAGCTCAATAATCTTGATTTTATTAACATTCGAAAGGTCGGACAAAACGTAAATATTCGACAGAAAAATCCTTTTGTCCAATAGACATTTACGACACTGCGGTGGAACAGAAATTATATCATAAAAATGGTTGATATAGTTTTTTTTATTGCAAATTTCAAACATAATAAAGAACTTAAAAAGTTATGAATTTTTTAAAATAGTTCATTATAAATACGTGTTAGAGGAAATATACAAACACTTAAAACCACAAAGATTAAGCAACGATTTTATCGTTTATTGTTGAATTGCTCTTATAAAAAATGTCAAAAACAAAATATCGCAAAAATGTTTTTTTCTGCATGTTGTTTATAAGCCAAAGTATTGGACGTAATATGTTACAAACGTTCAATAAATACAAATAAACGTTTTCTTCTGAACTCAGTAACACTTACAGTCAGCCTAAAATTCCGATTAAACGCTTAAACAACACCTTAAAACTTAACAAGACCTATGGATAAAATTGCTCAAGAAGTACTTTCAAATATGTTGGACAATGAGTATACCAATGTAGTTAAATAATTCTCTGTAATACTTCCAACTACTTTACATATTTCTTGAACAATTTAAAACAGTTTAAAATTTTACTCAAAAATTAAAAAAATTGTAACATAAGCTAATACCCTATGGGAACTTAATTCAATTCGGGGGGGGCCCGGGCCCCCTGACTACGTCGGTGGGTGGTGGTAAAATATTTTCTATGCCACAGTGACAAGAACTTGGACGTGGGGTAATTTTTACACCATCGTAAGCATATCTCCTCACTTGCTAGTCATGTGACAACCAAAACATTACTGCCTACTTACGTTAAGGAAATATGAAGATACAGAGAAAATTAGACCGATCGCTCAAATCATTTGAAAGTAATTAACAAAATATGATCGAAGGGGTAAAATTTACCCCCACCTCCACAGTTAAAGGTTAACAAATCGTTTTGCGGTGTTGGCTATAGCCCGAAAACGAATGAACCGATCATCATATATTTTTGTGGGCTTATTAAGTACGTAATAGTCTTGCTTTAAAACGAGAGAATTTTTAAAAATATAAATTTTTAAAAAAATTGTGAACAGCGAAAATCGAAATTCGATTTTTTACAAAAAATTGACCGTTTTTTGACCACTAATCGGTCAAAAATTTTTTTAAAGGAAATTTCTCATATATAAAGACAAGAGTTTGATATATTCAATATGCTCACAAACAATATGAAGACTAAACACCAAATTTCAGTCATATCGGGTGGATATTGAGCCCACAACACTCAAAACACCGAAAATGAGGAGGCACGGTTCTATGGGGGCTATAGGAAGACGAGGACCTATACCGACATATTTCTGGTGGAAGGTTATAAGTCCCCCAACGGAGACTTAATACCAATTTTCAGCCATTTCGCTGTAATAATCAGGCTAAAACCCCCAAAATACCGAAAATCGGGAGGTACCGTCCTATGGGGGCTATATGAAGGCGTGGACCTATGCAGACAAATTTCATGGTGAAGGTATAATGCCCCCTGCGAAGACTAAATACCAAATTTCAGCAATTTCGGTGTAATAATGAGGCTAAAATCTTCAAAATACCGATAATCGGGAGGTACCGTTATATGGGAGCTATATCAAAACGTGGACCTAAGCCCACAATTCTCTGTTGGAATGTTTGATACCTCTTCCGAAGACTAACCACAAAATTTGAATACTTTCGGTTGGTCATTGTGTCTTAAACATTCAAAATACCGAAAATCGGGAGGTACGGTTCTATGGGGGCTATATCAAAACGTGGACCGACCAAACCAAATTTTTGTCCTGAAGATTGTAAGTCAATAATAGGTACGTGTACCAAAATTGATGCACCTACGACAACTCCTTCTATTTTTGGCCACAGTTAATATGAACTCGCGACATAGTGCGTGTCTAAGACACCACTTTTGTAGAGAAGTTTTACAAGGCTGAAATACTCAGGAAATGTCGCCAACATTACTGAGGGGTATTTTGCCACCGTCGAAAAATGTTTGATGTTGACTGGCGAACCCACGACCTTCAGCGTGCAAGGCGGGTGCGCATACCATTGCACTACGGTGGCACCCAAATTTCAAATGGAAAGTTTAATACCGCCAATGAAGACTTAATACCAAATTTTAGCCAATTCGGAGGGATATTGAGACCATAACCTTCAAAGTACAAAAAATCGGTAGGTTCTGGTTATGGGAGCTATATGAAGACGTGGACATATAACGACAAATTTCAGGTGGATTTTTTTTTAACTCCAACGAAGACTGAATACAAAATGTCAGCCATTTCAGTTTGATATTGAGGCCACAACCTTCAAAATACCGGATATCGGGAGGTACGGTTCTATGGGAGCTATATGAAGACCTGGACCTATACCGATAAATTTCAGGTGGAAAATTGTGATGAACGAATACTTAATACAAACTTTCAGCCAATTCGATGGGATGTTTAGGACACAAAGTCAAAATATGCAAAAAATTAGGTCCAGACTAAATGTCCGTTCTAAAATTACTTATTGGTGCCACCATGGTACAATTGTTTGCACACCTGCCTTGCACGCTGAAGGTCGGGCGTTCGATTCCCGGCCAGCAAACATCAAATTTCCAACGCTGGCAAAATACACCTCAGTAAAGTTGGCGACATTTTCTGAGTATTTCAACCATGTACAACTTCTCTACAGGTGGTGTTTTAAGATATGCCTTTCGGACTCGGCGATAAACAGTAGGCCCCATACTATCCCAGCAAAATTAAATGGAAGTGATTCCATGTGAAATCATGATTTCACTGGTTCTTTTGCATGAGTGCGAAGGAGTCGTGAAAAATCCGATCTTTTTCATCGAATTTTCATGAGTGCAATTGAAGTCGTGAAAGATCCGATCTTTTTCATCGAATTTTCATGAGTGCAATTGAAGTCGTGAAAGATCAGATCTTTTTCATCGAATTTTCATAAGTGAAATTGAAGTGGTGAAAGATCCGATCTTTGTCATAATATTGTCATGAGTTTAAATAAATTGATAAGTACCCGTACAATAAATTATCAAATACTCATAATAATTGTGTACTTGCAAAAGTAATTGTTAAAATGAAAATAAAAGTCAGATGAAAGTGATCGATGGTGCAAAATTTATATATTTAATTAAAAATACAAAGTAAATTGAAATAAAACAAAAGAAAAATATATTTTGTGTTTGGAGACCTGTTTCGTTTTGTGGATATTAAAAAGAAGTATGAAAAACACACGGTCTATAAACCACGAGCTCCACCAGCCGACCCCAACACCGATATAGTAAAACATATCGTGCTGCAATTATTGGGTTGACTGTGCCATGTCAACAGGATGGATAAAGATGCCACCGGTATATTAATACGAGCCATTTGACGTTACGCCAACCGAGGGAAGAACAAAACTCCAATGGAAAGATCAAGTTCAATATGATATCACAAAACGTGGCATCCAAAATTAGAGAAGCAAAGTAGAAGGTCGGTAAAATAAGTATAAAAGAGACCATAACATGGTAACTATTACAGGATAAGTTTTTTTTTTTTTGAAATAACGTAACAGAATTCAAATTTATACTAGATTTCCCAAATGATGAGCTTGGTTCAGAGATTGACACATAATTTATCGAATATTGGAAAAACGGAACCCCCCAAGTTGAAAGAAATATCTTGCAGCCATCGGAAGAGATAAATATGATATTGCAGATTAATATAATATATAATTTTGAAAATTACATAAAAAATAAAGAAAAATAACATCTGGCGATACAAATCATCTGTGCATTGTATTCTTATTAATTCAACAAATTACATAATTGTATTGCAAAGTTTATTTTTGATTGGCTAAAATCCGGATCCAAAGCATTGGTGCAAGAAGCCATGACAACGAACTGGTTCAAAAAGCCATGACAACGAACTTGTGCAAGAAGCCATGACAATGCACTTGTGCAAGAAGCCATGACAATGAACTGGTGCAAGATGCTATGACAATGAACTGGTGCAAAATGCCACGACAATGAACTGGTGCAAAATGCTATGACAATGAATTGGTGAAAGTGTGTGTCACTCCCTTGTAAATGTCATTGGTGATTCACCTAAATTTTCACCTATGACATGTCACTTGCACCCATGATTCAACTCATGATTTGTCATCTAACATTTTGCTGGGATTGCTTAATGTGATAAGGTTGCAGACTCCAAAAATTTATTTCTTGCAATGAGCTTATTTGTCCAAAAGAAACATTGATTTGCTGAAAGCTAACTCGCAGGGTAGTGGTGTAGGGTATAGTATTGTCGGCCCTGTCGACTATAGCCTTTGCTTACTTGTTTTATTTCATGTTGCATCATTTTCAGTGACAGTCACTGTATATTTCTTTCTTTCATCAGCCACATCCAGTAAGTAATTTTTACCTTTATTAATTCCAATGACATCCGACGTGTCTTACAACTTCAAAGAAATGTTATTTTTAAATTTTATACTTTTAATGTTATCTGTTTGGTTTCATACAAAAACGTGTGACCATGTATATTTGCGTTACCACAGGTCGGTGTATTTTACAATCTGCCAATTTCTGTAAAATTGTTTTCATTTGCACAGATTTATTGACGGCTAAATACATTTTTTTCGAACTCTGGACATATTCATTCTGTACAACATTCGATACAAACAGACCCTCAGACTGAGAGACATGTCAAAGTTATTGTCATGTTGGTAAAATCGCTAGTTAAAAGCACACAAACTCGTTGCGATTGATTAATATTTGTGCAGAACCATATTGACAATGGCGGATTGTCGGCAATTGTTATAATATAATTGCACTGAATATATGTACATGTAAACATTTTGCAGATGAGCGAACATGTCAAAAATGCCTCAGAAATGTACATTTACGTCCTTTGGAGTGGAAATAATATATGAATAACATCATTGATAGATTCAATTTGAAAGAGTGCTCAGGTTATGATGTACATATGTATGTATGCATGGGTGTGTTTGTTAGAAGTTATGGTAATGTCGTTTGTAGACCTAGGGTCGGGGGTAATTATTCAGTAGCCTAGATTGTGCAAGCCGTCAATACTTTCATTAAGCTATTAGGCTCCTGACAGGAACGGGATGTTAGCTAACTAAATGTAGTTAACACTGGAAAATGTTCCGACTCAATTTATTAGCACAAACCTAAATCAACAACGGTTCTATCCGTCCCGATAAATGGATAGTGCATAAACACTAGCAAGTAAGGGAAGAATCTGTCCAAGGACCTTAGGAAGACTGTATACAAATTCATTCTAGGCTAGGCTAGCCAACTTTCATGTAGCTGGATAACCACCATGTTACTGAATAGATCCATAAACGCTTCATTGGAAAAGAACATACTTGCAAAGCAAGTACATCGAAGAGCGCCACAGGGTGGGATCATAGACTAATAAAATTATAGAAAAAGAAATTCTCTCAGTGTGTATGTTAAGAAGACTGCGCAGTAGGCACTCAATTGAATGAAAAGACTTTATAAAATCCGTAAGTGCGACCCCAAGAAGAGACAAGCACATTACAATTTGTCTGTCTATACTTTCATTAGTCTATGGCGGGATGATCTCATCATAGCGATATCTTAAAGATGTCTTGAAATCACAGGATAGTTTTTGAGCCAAAAATCTTGGCAGGGTGTATCCAACTTGGCCTTCCAACTCATGGTTGTCGTTGGAGTACGAGGCACAACCGCAATCTCATCAAAGACGATCTCAGCATTGCTGTGGTTTCTGCAATCAATGAAATATTAGTAAGACTTGTTCATATGTTTATGAAGGTGATTTGGGACGGCTTGGCGATACTTGCCTCATGTTTCTTTCCGTGCTGAACGATATCATGAAGAGTGTCCTAAAATCACAGGATAATTGCTGAGCCAAAAATCTTGCCAGGCTGTTTCCAACATCGTTTCCAACAACAAGGCACACCGCTGTTATTCATCGCTTTTAAAATATATCTTTGGATTAAACTTCGCAGAGTCAGAGAACGTTTCAACGATTACGCTTTGTGGACATATCGTACACGAAGCAAGGGAGTGCTCTTGCCCCCCTTACACACCAGTCTGTACAGTACATAACTAACTCATATTAATTTTTTTTGGAAAGTTTAGCCTAAACGTACTCAGGACAGTTTGACATACGACCATGTGTTGTGTTGTTCACAGTGACTTAAAAAATCACTTTTCCAAAAAATGGAATTTACTTGTGAACATTTTCGTCCTATAAATTTTCACAAATTTCGACATGGATAATCACGTCAAGAGTGCATCGATCAAATCAAATCTGTGTATGACGGACCATCCTATATCGCTATGAAAAACTGGTTTAATGAATTCAATCATGGCCGACACCAGCCAAAAACCCGAGGTCGTGAGGGTCGCACAAGACCGTTGTGCCAGAAAAAAATTAAGCCGTGTCGATAATACAAGATCACCATGTTATATACCGTGAGATAGAGGCATCCTTGTTCATTTCTTCCACCAACTAAGATTTGATATTGCATGAACACCTGGCCGCAAAAATGGATTTTTCCCGATTTGTGCAAAAAAATTGTGTATAAAAACGATCGCGGTGCTTCAAATGACATTTATAAGATTGTCAAAGCCGACGATTCTTGGATCTATGCTTAGGAGCCCGCAACAAAACAGGAATCGACCATTTGGGACTTCGAAATCGAGCCCAATCCAACGAAAGTTGTTCATGGAAGACCTTCAAAGCAAAGGGTCCCCTGTTTCTTCGGCGAAACTAACCGTGTGGCGACTATAAGGCTTGAGATATGTAGGACGGTTTATTTTGAGTGTTACACTACAATTTGTTTGCCTAAAGTCTCCTGAGAAATTCGAAAAAAGGAACAAGAGAAATCGAATCGTTCTGCATCATGACAATGCCAGTTCTCATACATCAATTCAAACCAGAGCACAGTGCGAAATATGGGCACTTTAGTGGAACTTTTAATGTGAAGAACGTAGGTGACTAAAATTTTCCAAAAACGTTTTTTATAGTTGATGGTCGTATGTGGATAAATATGGGCCACATAGACCTGTGGTTTCCTATAGCCCCCACATATAGGTGGTGACCGTTTTTACGTATTAGGTTCATTTTTCAACCAATTTTGCTGCAAATTGGTATATTGGGGTTTTAGTGGATGGAGAACATATGTACAAAATATTGTCAATATCTATTCGCGTATAGGTATAGCAACCATTGAGCGGTACCGGCCAATATAACATATTCTAAAGATTCCAGGCACATTTACCAATCTATTTGTTTGCATTTTGGTATTTTATGTTCTCCGTAGGTAGCCCCAATATGAGGGGGGCACCTCATTTGGGATATTTAAATGGTGTTAGGTAATTATAGCCATCCGAGTTTGGTAAATTTTAAAATTTGTCATCATTGAATAGAAAATATTCTAAAAACCGTCAAAAGGTTGTTTATTGCTGTAGTATGCAATACCAACAAATTAGTTATGTGCTTTTTCGTCGAGAATCGACGAACGCATAGCAGTGGGAAAGATTTGGTTTTGTTTGCAAGTGAAGTTGCTAGAGTTTAGGTAGTGCCAAAGAAATTCTCGATCAGAGTGTTTCTTTGCGCACGTATCTATTTGAGCTGGCAATTGACACTTGGGTATAAAAAGTTTCTTGTTGAAAAACAAGAAACAAGGGAACTGATGAAGATCTGTGGCGAGATCTGAAACTATAGTATTCCCTGCCTTATCCCTTGGTAAACATCGCCAATTGTTTCCCTTTAATAAATTAAAGTTGTTTTAATAAAATATTAAAACAACGACTATGGGATTAAGCCTGACTATTTTGAAAATCAAAATAGAAGTCGTCATCCCAAACAAGAAACGCCAACCCTCCTATTCTAAAAAACAATTCAGAGCATAGATAATTGATTTGGCCCCTCCCGCCAAGCATCCACATTCGTTAGTAAATGAAAAAAAATGAGATTTTTTATTTTTAGTGTAGTGTCATTGATATAACATAACTTTTACAAATTGAACGTTTCGACTGAGGATATGTTTATCTTATTACACGGTTCTGCAAATGAGCATATCACCTAAAAGCTTCTGGTGCAACTACGCTTTGTTTTAGGTACTTAACGATGTCCTGAGAAAACTGCCCAAATTTGACCATTTTTTTTTTATAAAATGTGAATGAAATTCGCAAGAATAGTCACAAAACTATTAAAAGCTACATTGCTTAGTACTGCTGAATCCATTTTGGGATAAACGAAACCAACATCGACGTCTAATGCCTGTTCTTCTATCAAAAATATAGATATATGAATATTCCAATGACTTTCTGAAAAAGTCGTATATTTTGCAAACCTGCGCGAACCTGCAGCTAATTTTTGGTTTGTCTATAGAAAAATATCCTACATCACAGAAAATGTGCGATTTATTCTGCAATTCACCACAATACATTAAAAAACCTCCAAAACTTATAAAAAAATAATTTAGTAGACTTTTAAAAAAGCAAATTTTTGGGGAACGAATAGCAACCAAACTAAATTAGATATTACAAATCTCTAAACGCCAAATAATCAAAAAAATTGTCGAGAATTATAACAGCAACAAAAAAAATAGTCAACTAACGTACAATTTGTTTGTATCACTATATTACTATAGCAAAGCTAGAAGCAATTTTTTAAGAAAATAAATATTGTAAAACAAAACTGCAACTTTTAAGTGCATTTCTAGTTGTTTCGCGGGGTAAATCGCAAAACAGAATATGAGGCATTAGTCATGGGATACTTAGCAATGGATTTCAACAAGAATCTCATTAGTTTTATGTACTTTAATTTTTGAGTAAAGTTCCACTAAAGTTAACATATTTCGCACTGTGCGACGAGGTGTAATTTTTTTTACCAAAAATACTCCTCGCATTCTTGCCAGTAAAGTTGCCAAAGACACCATATACCTAAAGTGCAAGGATTCCAAGAATTTTAACTCAAATTTCAGAAGCGTAGAAATTGTGGAAACTTCCCCCTTATTTTAGTTTCTTGGTTCTTTTGCAAAATTGATACCTATATTTACATGGTATGTAATGGAAATAGAGATTTCATGTCTTTTGTGACTTACAGTGAATATTAATGGAGAAAATTTTGGCTTTTACATCGTTCTTCTCAAATAATGTTTTGTAGGACAATTTTGCATAAACTCAGATGAAGTACGACTTTAATCCTAAAATTGTTTTTATTTTTTGCATATTTCTGGAGTTTCGATAAGATGTAGGGTTTTAATGTATTGTAGGACGTATAGTAAAATTTTATGGTGAACAAAGTTGTAGAATATATCGATCCGATACGATCACATTTAATGACCGCCTGTTGGCTAAATAATATAATAAAAATTAAACCAGCGACTCAAAAAAAAAAAAAAAAAATGGTTAGGTCAAAATCCATTTATTTTTAAGGTTTTGGCCAGGTTTTTCGTAAAATTGGTCACTGCATTGACCAGATATTACCCTACGGCAAATTCTGGAAAGATCGACACTTACAACTTTTCGTCTATTATAGATTAACTTTCGACAGCCCCTTACGTTCAAAGGTATTCCAAGCCATGTCTAAATTTGTAATCTTCTCAAAGCTCAATCGGCTTTGTAAGATTACGTTAAATGACACACGGTCCTCAGTTAAATTAGGAAAGTTTAGTACCAAAGGAGGTTTAAGACAGCCTTTCGTGTGACCTATTCAACATTCAGCTGGAAAGTTTATACGAGATACAAACGTAACCAGTAAGGAAAGGATCAACGTCGGTCGAGGTCGATTATATGATACCTACACCAATGTGAATATGTTAAATATATATGGGATTTATACACAAATTTCCACCGAATTCTATATAATTGGGCGCATCTATTTCATGAACATTGGACATATATAGCGTGTTCGGTGCATCAAATACTTGAGGTATTCGGCCGAAAATATATATGGGAGCTAGGGATACGCAGTTAGTCGATTATTTAAGAGCATACTTAAAGTCGACTTTCGACTATTCGTTAACCGCCGAAAACCGATTATAAAGGTGGTGTAGGGTATCACATGGTCGGCCCCGTCCGACCGTAGTCTTTTTTACTTGTTTCCGAGCTAGAGTTGGAATCGTTTTCAAAATGTCATTTCGAGAAAAACACGATTTTAATTTATATGTTACTTCCAAAAACAATAAATTGTTCCCTTCCCAAGCTCATGTTTCAGGCAATATTGTTCTGATCGACTTGAGAATTTTATATTAAACGCTACTTCTACTTGAAAATAAACAATTAAAACATTTTTCCATTTTCTGAAATTTAAGAATAATCGATTATCCGGTTTTCGCACAGTCAATAGTCGACTACGACTTTTAGAAATTTCATGGCTTATTATCGCTTAATCGATTAACCTAAATAGATTGTATGTACGTATTTCTATGGGAGCTATATCTAAATTTAAACCGATCTTCACCAAAAGCAATAGCGGTCTTTCTAAGGCATGGATATAGACAGACGGACGGACAAGCATAAATCGACTAAGAAAGTGATTTTATATACAGTCGAAATCGCTTATAACGTCATATCGCTTATAACGACGAAATCGAAAATTCTGAAGTTCTGCCCATTGTATCCCACACACATAAATATCGTTTGTAACGTATATAGCGGTTTCCACTGTATATCCCTAAAATGAACTATGGGTCTGTCTCGCTTTCTTATGCATGTTACATACAAATGCACAAAGGCATAATAACCTTTACACAGTGTAGTGTAGGGTATAGAAAGAAGTTGGACAATATAAACCAATAGCCACATTTTACTTACATATTTATGCTGATGATATTGACATCGTGGATCGATCACACTGTGCAACATTTTTAAGGTAACCTTGTGCAAACAATTCGAACTGAGGACTTTTTGAAAGAACAGACCCAAACGACATAAAACCCTAGTTGTGTTTTGTTGTGTCAGATCCAGCTTGGATTTGATGGCCCCTTCTAAACATGGTTAAATATTGACTGGGCTATATCTCTGAAACCTATGTGAATCTTCATCTGACCTCTGAAGCAAATTTGTAGATAGACATCGGATTTGTGCATGTTTTTTATTTCTTATCCGATTTGACTCAAATTTTGGATCTATGCATCTTAAGGGCAAATTTTTCGATATTTGTGGTCATATCAAAAACATGCAAAATATGCAAAATATATGCAAAAAATATGCAAAAAATATGCAGAATATGCAAAAAATATGCAAACAGTTTTTGGCCGAAAATAGTCATAGAAATCGCAAAATTGTCAATTAAAGTTAAAAAAATCTTCAAATACCATTGTTTTATTACACTGTGCAACACTGGAAATGCAAACAACTTCTAATGGGCATTTTCTGATAGTACATATTAAGGCTACAAAAACCTTAATTGGGTTTTGTGTTCTTAGATCGGGTTTAGATTTTATGGCCTCATCTAAACCGACCTAAAATGAGACTTTTTTCCAGTGATCGGACCTTTATCTCCGAAACTAATAATAATTTTGCTTTGTAGTCTTCCGCAATATTGTAGCCATAAAGTAATAGAACTTATGTGTCAAACAGATGAACTAGGAAAAGCTGCATCTAGCGCATCAAATTCGTTAAAATATAGACAAGTTTACATAATTTCTGAAATTCTGGTCAGTAACAACTAAACTGTTGAAAGTTGAAACAAGTAACCATTCTGAAAATATTCCAAATAATGTGGCCATCAATTCTTCAGAACATTCTGAACCTCTAAAATTTTTATTTCACGTTGTTTAAGGGGTATTTCATAACATACCTTTTACAAAACTTATTTCAAACTATGTTCACACAGGCTGTTTATTCTCATGTTGTGGATTTCATTGAATTATTGAAATACTTACCAAATTGTTGTTGAAAAATTTGCTATAAACAAGGCGATAGAGGCATTTTACAACAACATAATGTTCTGAAGAGTTGTGTATTACATTCCAGAGAATATTTTCCCAAAATGTCACATTAAGAAGTATTTAACATTTTGGGAGATACGCTGAGAAATAAACACAAATTATAGAATTTATAGATATACATATTATGAAATTTGAGGCAATAAATGCAGTTTTTCGAGTTCACTATTCCTCCAAATATTTTCTTCTTGCCCTTATCTACAAGTTTGCTGCAGATGTCAAAACAAGATTCGTATTGGTTTCAGAGATACAGCCCCGATTTGTTTTAAAAATTCGATCTTCAACCATTTTTAGATGGGGCCATAAAAACCGAACCCGATCTAAGAAAACAAAACCCAAATATGGTTTTTGCCTATTGGTACTCTACTTTCATAAAATTCTGGACAGAAGTTGTTTGCACGCGATTGGCTCCAAAATGTTACACAGTGTTATTAAACTATGCAAAAAAATAAAATCTGATAAAATATCAAACATTATTGAATCCCTTTTTCCACTCCGATTTAGACACCTACAAAACATGGTTTTGAAGGGTTTTACAGCATCTTCTAGCTACGAAAATCGTTGACCACGCCTTTTTTTCTTGAAATGCTGGAATCACATAAAGTCATTAGATCCCCAGTCAAGGCTGTACCGCGGATTACCCATCAATTCCACGTTCTGTCCGATCAAACAGGCGCTCGTTTGAATCGATGAGTTAGAGGTCGCATTGTCATGATACAGAACGGATCGTCTTCCCTTGTTCGTTTTTGAATTTCTCAAGAGACTTCTGGCAATAAAATGTACCACTCAGAATTAACCGTCCTACAATTCTGAAGCCGTATAGTCGCCACACGGTCAGTATTTCCGAAGAAACAGGCGACCATTTGCTTCCAAGTGAAGCACAACGATCGTTTTTATTCACAAATTCTTTGCATCAATCACCAAGGGCCTCGTTTGGGCGATTGTCCACTTTTGATGTATCTAACGAGAAAAATCCATTTTGCGGCCAGGTGTTCATGCAGTATCAAATCTTAGTTGGTGGAAGAAATGAACAAGGATGCCTCTATCTCACGGTATATAACATGGCGATTTTGAATTATCCGTTCAGGCACGTCTTAAATATTTTCTGGCACAACGGCCGATTTTAGGTGACCCTCACGACCTCGGGTTTTTGGCTAGTGTCGGCCTTGATTGAATTCATTAAACCATTTTTTCATAGTTCTATAGGACGGCACTTTATCAGCATACAAAGATTTAATTTCATTAATGCACTCTAGCCTGAAAGTTGTGAAAAATGGTCGGACGAAAATGTCCACAAGTAAATTCCATTTTTTTTTTTTGCAAAGTGATTTTTTCAAGTCACTGTAAACAACAAAACACAAGGTCGTTTGACAAACTGTCCTAAGCACGTATATGCCAAAAACTATCAAACTATCCAAAAAAATTTCAAATGGCGCCTGGCAACACCAAGTGTTGCCTAGGTAGATAGTTTTCGTGCCGCCCTCGTATTGTAAAAAAAACATGTTCTTCCTTTTTTATTCAATTTTTGGAATGGAAACAAATGTCTTTTACATTTTGTTCTTATTTAAATATAAACATGTGATTTTGGAGCTTTCTGGGTACAGCTGACTACTTGGAGAACGCATTGTTTTAGTTGTTCGTCCTTTGAAATTAATTGGTTGTAATCTGTTATGAACTCGATTTCTCGCTCTGCTATGTCGTTCACAACTTTCAAGTTGTTTACCATCCTTTGCGCCTCCTGGAAATTCGGAGTTAATGTTTAATCTCTAGAACAACAAGAAGTCTCACTTTTAATTACGCCAGGTAGACATTTTTCTAGGAATTTCGACAGTTGCTATTTTTTAAGTTTGGGTCGAATATTTCTGGAGAAATTTCCATCTTTGCCTTGTTATGCTCTGTACGGTGTTTTGCACTGTCGGATCAAACAATGCCAGGCCAGCAAGTTCAGGACTAAGATACCACAGATGGTTAATCATTTTGTTATTTCCTTTTCTGATATTTGTTTATAAACAAATCGTAGAATATAAAAGGCCATATAATAGACCATCTGTCTCGCAAAGAATAAAGCGTGACTTCAGGAAAATCCTAACCATGAAATTGTCATTGCTGCTGGACCCCTGTAAGGTGTCCTACAGGAACGTTACTCGTATCATTTTGGCTACAGTAGAAGCTCTCGGACAGGATCCCAACAAATATAAGATCTCTAGAAGCTTTTCACTGATAAAGGTGAGAATAAACCGTGAAAAATACCAGCAACAACTTCAAGAAAGGCTTAAGATACACCAAAACAAGGTTATTTGCGTGCACTGACATGGAAAATTATTACCAAGTATTCTCAAAACAGACCAGCAAAAGTCTGCAATCGACAAATCCAAGTTCGATATAGGCGAGAATGTTTTAAACCTGCTTCCCAGCTGACTTCCCAAAAACAAGAGGCCGTAGAAGCACTTTGTGTTTATATATGGGGTTCTTCGCCCAAAGGCGATTTTCGAGACATTAGCTTTATTATCTTGAATTCAGTAATACTTACGTATATTGGGTTTTGTAGTCTCAATATGTGCTTTCAAAATATGCAAACTAGAAGCTTTTTGCATTTTCAGTGTTGCATAGTGTCAGTAAAAGAAGTAACCGATGATTTACTTTTTTGAATCAAACATTAACAGCCTGTTCATGTATGTCGACTGAAAGGTTTCTTGCGCTTCGGAAGTGGAAAAAAATCATTTTCTGTTCATGTAAACACCTTCGAAATAGAGTTGGGTAATCTAGTTCCTAGTTCCTTGTACTAGTTCCAAAACGTATGAGTAACATCATGAAATATAACGTGTGATATTAAGTATACACAGTTTGTTCAAAGAAAAAATGTGGGCCATTGGAACTGCGAAGTGAACTAGATAGTTCCATATAGTTCCTTTGGCACAACTCTACTTCGAAATGAAAATCTATGCGACCGACAAGCCATACGAAATAACACGTAAACGTACACTTTTCCTGTAAATTTGGGTTTATGTATTTCGAAAGGACTGTCTTTTGTAGAAAGAGAATATCAAAATCACTCACTTGTCGAGTAGAACGTAAACTCGCGAATAACACCGAAAATCTTAAAACAAATATACGCAACACATTCTTGAAACAAAATAAAAATGATATAGACACGTTTTAATGTCGATTTCATTCATTATTTTGAAGAAATCAATCAAATAAAATAATTCAAAATACCAACACACTTTATTTTCTCAAACAAAACAAATCACCCATATTCCAATGTTTGTATGTATATGTGGATTTTGTTTTTATTTCTCATTTGGCTCTCATTTACATAGTTGTACAAATGTACATTCAAATTAGTAGTATTTCGCATAGGATACGTAACGGCTGTCGCACGATAGTTTGCGAAATACATGAACGCATTTTTAGACGGAAGTGAGTGACTGCTTTCCTTTCGTACGGGTTTTCGTGAGACATACATGAACAGGCGGTAAAAGCTTAACACCATTTTTTTTAAGAAATAGAATCCAAGCATGTAAACGTCAAACACAAATGATTTAAGTTCGGCGAACTTTTTATACCCTCCACCACGAATTGTAATGAAATAGCATTGAATATGTAGTTTCCTTTGGTTTAAAAATGTACTAAGCTACTCCGTCACGTCAATTATTAAACGATATTTAATATCAACGAGACCACAATATAGGCTCTCCGACGAATATTTCGATGCGTTACAAAGGAAATGACAAGGTTAGTGTACCCTTCATATTATGGAATAATGTCGGATGTTGAATGTTGTACTCAACATAATGCTTCAAAGCCATGAACAGAAAAGAGTATAAAGGATGCACCCTAACACAGAATGAAAATTGGAATTCCAAACATGGTAGTATGACCACAAATGTTTTTTTTTGTATGCTTTAAATCGCACAATTAAAATTTAATTTGAATGCATTTTTGGTGCTTCAAGCATGTTTTTGTTTTCATTACTTTGTAGATTAAATTTTGCATGAAAGTGATAGTTAAATTATATTACCACAGAGGGTAGAAACAATTTACGAAAGTTTCTGTTTGAGGGTCATGAGAAATATAAAATATAAATAAAATGTAAATTAAACGCTAAAAGTTAGTCGAAGGGTCATTATTATACGTGTTCTTTTACTATCTGATGAATTTGAAAACGCAAAATAAACCAATTTGGAGGCATTAAAAATATAATTTTTATATTGAAAGTAAATGCCAAGAAGCTCCCCCTTGGAATTCAATTATCACTTTTAACTTTAATTTAACCGGAACGATATCAATCTGTTCGGTAAATCCAAACTATAACAAAAGAAGACTTGTAATAATGGGGGTAAGAGATTTTTTGTTTCAGTACAATTTGTATGGAATAACCTTCACATTGCACAGTGGATCCACCCACCCATTGGCCAAAAATAAAAAAAAATTAATGTAAAAATTTTGGTACAATATCTGGCAACTCTGACAGCTATGACATGGACCTTTTTAAAAATATATTAGTTTTTGTTTCATTCGAACGCGATTTTCTTAAGAAAATCTTCAAAAGTCGGAACATTTGACTAATATTTTTTTGTTGTGAGTACAACCTATATTTTAAGCAAATATATTCAAAATATCGCGAAACTAATACGTACAGCAAAATATTATAATGGATTTTAAAGGAGGGGGTAATAGCTTAAATTTCTTAAAAAAATAGTATTTTAGCGTGTTATGGAATTCTAGTTAGCTGCATATTTTTAGTGTATTTAAGTTTGACCTAAGGTTTTAGTCATGATGCCCACCAGTGTCCACTTGGGGAATAATTTTCCAAAGTAGGTCATGGGTTTAGGATTATTCAGTATTAAAATCAACTGTCATCTAGTGCCAGACAATAAATGGTGGGTCGCTGACTAAAGCTACCCTAGAAAAGGGTTTCTATGGATATATTAGCGTATAACTATGTTAACTGACCACGTACATTAACATAATTGGCATCAGTGGCAAGATTAAGAAATCTTCTTTCAAATTTGTTTTACGTTGTCGAAACGCGGCTTCCAGGAAGAACGCTATAAGATCTATACTAAAAATTTTACCAATTTTCAGACAAAAATGTTGATTTTTTTAATCCGCTAAATTGGTTTGGTTTTATGTTGTTTTGGAAATTGTTTTGTTTTCCCAAGCCTATTTTTGCATCACAAGATAATGGGGACCTTTGTTCATGTCATTTTGTATTAACAGCATAAAACAATTCTTACCATATACTCCCTCCAGAGGGGAAAGGGCGGAGAATGTTACGCTCATTTTTCTTAAAACACTTTTCGCAGCAGCACAAACTGTAACCGGCCATTGGATTGATTTTTACACTCCAAATATTTTTGGACTCTTTCTCCATACGAGTGGATCCACTGTACATTGGTTTAATTGACATTTTCATTTTTTTCTTCAAAGTTTACTAAAATCTGTATGTTCTTATGCTTTATTGATTTATATTACATTTTTAACGTATCATACACAAATCTGAGCTAATTAGCTTAGGTTTGGACATTAGCGGTGTATATTCAAAAAAAAGAAAATGGAAATATTCTGCTCGGAAAATATTCATTTCTTTTACAAGAAACGACATTTTGGTTCATGTGCGGAACCGCTGTGTAATGTAATTTTTTAACCATATGTTGTCATAATTTTAAACCTCAAAACTTCGTACCATCTTCTGTTTTTACATTTTTTTAATTTCCTGTTAAAATAATAAACATACAAAGACTGTGTAGCAATAAAAAACAAATCAAAGTTGTTTCGACTAAACTTTTTCTAAATTCTCCACAAGGATGGTATCTTGTTTTCCAACAAACTTCAAACTAAACTTCCGATGAAAAGTACAAAATTGCTCTGTTTGTAAAATACGCAGACTTTATTAAATTTAACAGAGATGCTGATTTGTTGTTTGTTTGTTATGGCAAATCACCCACAACTTTGAAAACTATTACAGAATAGTTCTTGTTGTACAGATTTATTTTTTTAGACGTAGTTTACACTAACTACACTGTGAACATAAATTTTGGGGAAGAGATAATTCCTTTTGGAGGTGAAAGCCCTTGGTGAGTATATTAAGAACCCCGAAGGAAAGATCCACCGTGAGTCGAAATTCCGCGTTATGGCGTGATGAAGTTTTTGCTAGAGACCATGTAAGCCATCAGGAATTAGCGTTATATCTTTGTTCACTGTTGCTTTAGCTTATTTTTGAGATGGCATGTCTTCAGTCAAATGGAATGAGGATTATTTTCGTAGAGCTCTTCGACCTCCTAACTCGCTTCCACCATTGTCCTTTTCGTCCTTTATTTTAAGAGCCGCTATAAAAGTACCACATGGTGACGTTTTTCAGCTTCGAAATATTCTGCAAAAACGTCGCTCAGAAAATTTTAGGTAGGGCTCTCATTGACAACTAATATTCATCACGCCATAAATCGAAAGATCGGCTCACGGCGGATCTGTCCTTCGGGGTTCTTAATATACTCACCAAGGACATCCATCCCCAAAAGGAATTATCTCTTCCCCAGACTTTCACCTCCATTTTGTTGCATAGTGCTATCAATGTCATAGACCCGAAATTAAAACATGTCGTATCTACGTAATTTCACTGCTATTACATATTTCGAAAGAGCTATTATTTGTTCAAATCGGTTAATAAATGGTTAAGTTATAGTGGTAGATTCATATCAATACAATTACTTTGTACTCGACACTAGAATTTCAAACTGACCGAGAATATATCTATATGTATTAGATGATTCACAAATGATGATTTCGATGTGTTACAAACAGAATGACATATTAATGTATTGCTCAATATGATTTGTGTTTCTCCGTCTTGCACATGGTTAAATACGTGTATATTCGCATCTATGTATTTTTATAACAAAATGGTGTTTGGAACATGTACCACTTGCTTAACATTACAAGTTATTATCTACTCTCTACAATGAAGCACCCAAAGAGATACAATTAGTTGAAACACTATGAAGAGCTCGATGCAATAATCAACACATCAACACGTAAAATTCTGTAAACCAAGGGTAGAAATGTGAAATAAAACAAGTAAAAAAGCATTAAGTTCGGCCGGGCCGAACTTTTCATACCCTCCACCATAAAATATTCATTCCTGTCCCCAACTTTAAGTGAGTACGTTAAAATGTCAGATAATGTACATAAAATGCTTCATTCGGGAGGCCCTTTTTTATGGTGCCTATATCTAACTGTTGACAATTTTTGGTGGGCTAGAAATTGGGAGGTACTGTTATGTAGGGGTTATAATAAAACATGGGCCTATGTTGACAGTTTTTTATGGGAGCCTTTAATGTCAAATAACTCCTTATTCGGTTAAAAAATTTAGCTAGAATCCTCAAAATATCGAAAATCGGTACATAACGTGGGAACTTCAAATGTCATTAACAGCTAGTTCGGAGGTATCTGGGCTATACGAAAATATGAACTTAAATGAACAATTTTTGTTGGCTTTTAAATTTCAAATTACAGAAAGTTCGTCAAAAAATAAAGCTAAGGTACGGAAAATCGGCAGGTTTGTTTTGGGGCTATACCAAAACATGGACCTACGTTCGGGTAAAAATTTAAATAAAATCCTCAAAGTACCGAAAATCGGGAAGTATCGTTATATGCAGATGTGTGGTGACCACTACAACCTTCAAATGTCAAATTACAGTTAGTTCTGTTAAAAATTGTAGCTAAAATTGCCAAATTACTGAAAATTGGGAGGTAGCGTTACATGGGAGCTATATCCGAACATGGACCTATGTTGACAATTTTTGATGGAGAGGTGTTGTGACCACTAAGAACTTCAAATTTCAAATTACTGCTAGTTCGGTTTAATATTGTAGCTAAAATCGGGAGGTACCGTTATATGGGGGCTTTCTTGACAATTTTTGGTGGAGAGGTGTGGTGACCACTAAGAATTTCAAATGTCAAATGTTCAAATTACAGATAATTCGGTTAAAACTTTTTGGTAAAATTCTCAAAATACCTGAAATCGGGCGGTAACGTTATATGGGGGCTATTCCAAAACATGGACCTATGTCCACTAGTTATATAAGTTTATTGACATTTAAGAACCCTAAATGTTAATTGAATTGTCGGTCTGAAAATGTAGATAAAAACGTCAAAATGCCGTAAATCGGGGGTACCGTTATATGGGGGCTATACCAAAACGTGAACCTAGGTCCACAACTTTTGTTATATAAGTTTAGTTACACTTAAGAACCCTAAATGTCAAATTATAGTTATATCGGTCTGAAATAGTAGCTAAAAACGTCAAAATACCGTAAATCGGGGGGTACCGTTATATGGGGGCTATACCAAAACGTGGACCTATGTCCACAAGTTTTGTCACAAAAGTTTACTGACATTTAAGAACTTCAAATGTCAAATTATAGCTTCATCGGTCTGAAAATGTAGCTAAAAACGTCAAAATACCGTAAATCAGGGGGTACAGTTATATGGGGGCTATACCAAAACGTGGACCTATGTCCACAACTTTTGTTATATAAGTTTATTGATACTTAAGAACTCTAAATGTCAAAATATAGCTAAATCGGTCTGAAAATGTAGCTAAAACCGTCAAAATACCGTAAATCGGGGGGTATCGTTATATGTGGGCTATACCAATACGTGGACCTATGTCCACAACTTTTGTTATATAAGTTTATTGATACTTAAGAACCCTAAATGTCAAATTATAGCTAAATCGGTCTGAAAATGTAGCTAAAACCGTCAAAATACCGTAAATCGGGGGGCACCGTTATATGGGGGCTATACCAAAACGTGGACCTATGTCCACAACTTTTGTTATATAAGTTTATTGACATTTAAGAACCCTAAATGTCAATTTATAGCTACATCGGTCTGAAATTGTAGCTAAAAACGTCAAAATACCGTAAATCGGGGGGTACCGTTATATGGGGGCTATACCAAAACGTGGACCTATGTCCACAACTTTTGTTATATAAGCTTATTGACATTTAAGAACCCTAAATGTCAAATTATAGCTACATCGGTCTGAAAATGTAGCTAAAAACGTCAAAATACCGCAAATCGGGGGGTACCCTTATATGGGGGCTATACCAAAACGTGGACCTATGTCCACAACTTTTGTTATATAAGTTTATTGATACTTAAGAACCCTAAATGTCAAATTATAGCTAAATCGGTCTAAAAATGTGGCTAAAAACGTCAAAATACCGCAAATCGGGGGGTACCGTTATATGGGGGCTATACCAAAACGTGGACCTATGTCCACAAGTTTTGTTAGATATGTTTATTGACACTTAAGAACCCTAAATGTCAAATTATAGCCAAATCGGTCTGAAAATGTAGCTAAAAACGTCAAAATACCGTAAATCGGGGGGTACCGTTATATGGGGGCTATACCAAAACGTGGACCGATATAGCCCATCATCGAACTTGACCTGCCTGCAAACAAAAGACGCATTTTCCCAAAATTTCAGCGTCCTGTCTCCATTTTTGTGGATGCTAGAGTGATTACCACAGACGGACGGACGGACGGACGGACGGGCGTGCTCAGATCGACTTAGAATTTTATCCTGATCAAGAATATATATACTTTATAGGGTCGCAAATGAGTATTTCAATGCGTTACAAACGGAAAAACAAACTTAATATACCCTCCATACTATGGTGGAGGGTATAAAAAATACTCTTTTCTTTGTAAAACATCTTATGGCGCTAACATTCAGCGGAAATGTTATCCAGAAATCTGAAACACGACAAACTACAAAAAACATTTTGAACACAAATTTCAATATCAGATTAGAAAAATGCAATTATTTGCTTGTCTATGGTGCTGAGAGTCGAAGCTATAAAACTACTCAAAAACTTTTCAGACACCAGAATCGTGTTTCCTGTGAAGTAAAAGATGACAAGTAGACATATGCATACATTTTAATAATACAACTACAGATATAATATCGCAGAATACCTTTTAAATAAAATATCTTAAAGAAACCAAAGAGAGATAACGAATGTTAATTTTTGTAAGGTATCTGCGAGTGTGTATAAATGACTTTGACATTTTGAGTGCTTAGTAATATAGTGTGTTTTTGCATATAACAGCATTTAATAAATCCAATGTGTTTTAAATGTCAATTCCATTGCGTATACGTCAAATGAGGATTCCTCAACCCGGCAAAAAGCTTTAATGCAAATGACGGTCAAGTATTAAAAGTTGGCGTTTGTTATTTCAAAACAACCTTATGCGTTAATTGGTTGAAAACAACAAACAAGCTTTAAATATTATAAGCATTGAAGAAAAATCGAGTGTTACATGTTCTTGCTACCTATAGAAGATTGCTGTTGCTGGCATCGATGTAACGGAAAGTGTGTGTGTACTTATGCTTCATTATAATTAAAATAAAATGTTTAAATATTGCGATTTGGAGAAAATTGTGTATCAGATTTATGTAGAATGGTCCGACACTGAAGATTATATTCAATTTCAATTGAAAAATATCTTATTTAAGAAAAATTTTCTGCCATAATGAAAAAATAAAAGAAATAACTGCAATGGGCAAATTATATGAAATCAGTGCGGGAACTTTTTTAATGGTAGCGAAAAAGTGACTAGGCATTTCTTAATATTTTTCCACACTCTATTTTTGATATTCCAAAAAAGTTTTAATCCTAATGTGCAGTGCAATCGTTATGAATGTTTTCCTAAATAGCTAGTGCAAAATTGTATCTCACATGTCCTTCTAAAACTGAAAACGCGTTGTCAAAAACACAACAAACATATCGCACATTTTCGACAAAAGAGTAGCAACACAAAATTTCTTATTTTTCATTACAAAAAAAAAAAAAAACTGTTATGTGCCACTAATTAAAAATTAACGAAAATTGAACAAATATTGTTTCTTTTTAAAATCACGATTATTCAAAAAAAAAAAATAAAAAAAACCCACTTTTATTGAAAAAATATGAAAAATCCATGATTATTGAAAAAAATATCTTTTAAAAAATTTAAAAAAAAAATTTAAAAATCCCCATTAACGAAAACATTTTTTTAAAAAATTCACAATTTTTGTAAAAATATATATTTTTTTTAAATTCACTTTTAATGAAAAAATATTTTTTTTAAAAATTCACTTTTAATGAACAAATATTTTTTTTTAAAAATTCACTTTTAATGAAAAAATATTTTTTTTTAAATCCACGATTATTGAAAAAATATTTTCTTTACAAAATCCACGATTTTCAAAAAAAAAATTTTTTTAGAAAATCCACGATTTTTGAAAAAAATATTTTTTTAAAAAATCCACGTTTGTTGAAAAAATATTTTTTTAAAAAATCCACGATTGTTGAAAAAATATTTTTTAAAAAATCCACGATTTTTGAATAAAATATTTTTTTAAAAAATCCACGATTTTTGAATAAAATATTTTTTTAAAAAATCCACGATTTTTGAATAAAATATTTTTTAAAAAAATCCACGATTTTTGAATAAAATATTTTTTTAAAAAATCCACGATTTTTGAATAAAATATTTTTTTAAAAAATCCACGATTTTTGAATAAAATATTTTTTTAAAAAATCCACGATTTTTGAATAAAATATTTTTTTAAAAAATCCACGATTTTTGAAAAAATATTTTTTATAAAATCCACGATTATTGAAAAAATATTTTTTAAAAAATCCACGATTATTGAAAAAATATTTTTTAAAAAAATCCACGATTATTGAAGAAATATTTTTTAAAAAATCCACGATTATTGAAAAAAATATTTTTTAAAAAATCCACGATTATTGAAAAAATATTTTTTAAAAAATCCACGATTATTGAAAAAATATTTTTTTAATACACAATTGTTGAAAAAAATATTTTTTTAAAAATCCATTACTGAAAAAATATTTTTTTAAAAATCCATTACTGAAAAAATATTTTTAAAAAAATCCACGATTATTGAAAAAATATTTTTTTTAAAAATCCCAATTATTGAAACAAAAGATTTTTTACAAAATCCACGATTATTGAAATAAGATTATTTACAAAATCCACGATTTTTGAAAAAAGATTTTTTATCCCAATTATTGAAAAAAAGATTCTTTACAAAATCCACGACTATTAAATTTTTTTTTTAAACCACGATTATTGAAAAAAGATTTTTTTAAAAACTACGATTATTGAAAAAGGATTTTTAAAAAAATCCACGATTATTGAACAAATATTTTTTAAAAAATCCACGATTAGTGAACAAATATTTTTTTAAAAAATCCAAATACGGACGAAAAATATTTTTTTTTTTGTTGGACAGGTGCGATATGTAAAAAATTACATCAAGGCTTAGGGTTTTTATGTTTTAGCAACAACTGCAAAATTAAAGTTATATTTATCTGATCATTATCTTAAATCCAAAGCTTTTTTTACCCTTCACCATAGTATGGAGGCTATATTAGGCTTGTTTTTCCTTTTGTAATGCATTTAAATAATCATTTGCTACCCTTTAAAGTACATTTATTGTTGGTCAGGGAAAAATTCTGAGTCTATCTATGCCAGTCTGTGGTAATCACTCTAGCATCCACAAAAAATATATAGGACGCTCAAATTTTGGTAAGATGAATATTTTGTTTGCAGACAGGTTAACCTCGAAGGTAAAACGGTATCGCCCGATTTCACGTATTTAACGAATTTTGACGTTTTTAGCTACATTTTCAGACCGAATTAGCTATAATTTGGAATTAAAATTCGAACTGCTAAAAAACTTATCTACCAAATTTTTCACCTATTTTGAAGATTTTATATATTTGTTCGTTCTAAATTTGCTGGCATTTAAGCTTCCTGTTAGTCAGATATCTTTCCCTTCATAAATTATGGATATAGGTACTTTCGTACGGCCCGGCCAAACTTAACGTTTTTTTAATTGTTCTATCTTATAAACTTTACTTTCTTTAAAACTACAAAATCGGATAAAAATTATGTTTTCAGTTCACATTTTACGATCATCATCAATAACAAGACGTGTCCATTTTGGTTAAAACCCGATTGGCACAGAAGTGTGATTTGGAGCATATACAATTTAGAAAAATTTTGGTTTTGGTTAGGAAAATCGAATTCTGAATCACACTGTGCAATGTTTCAATAAATGAAGTCATTGGATCGTATACGTATTATTAAATTTCTTACAATAACTTATACGGCACCTCATCTTTAATAAACTTATACGGACAAGTCAATGTAACGTGTAAAGGTGTACATTATATGTCGGAAAATAAAAAAAGTTTGGATGTCAATTTTCAAAGAAACACTACTTACCGAATAAAACATTTGTTTAAAGTTCCTGTTGTAAGTTTTATGTTGCAACAGTCAGAAATTGTACACAATTTGTTTGGTGAAATGAAAACTAAATGCAATGGGTTTTAATTGCATCGACCAATAAGACATTGATATCGAATAGTGAAAGTAATGAACACACACAAAAAAACAAATTCATTCAGATTTTTACATTGTATGAACCTAATTCATAAAGCAATAAAATTCGGGAATTCGTTCCGATTTCTGAGAAAATGTCGGAAGTACATTTTCCTTCGAATATGCTAATGTTTTTCTTCCGATTTCGTTACGAATTCGGATCGATATGCCGGAAACAAATTTCCCTTCGCACAACAACCACATTTTGTATTTATCTAACAAGCAACATTTTAGTTTTTTGTCGAAAAACAAAATGGTTGGTTATAATATAAAATTCGCATATACAGTTTTGAAATATTGTTGTGTATTTATTTCAGCTATAGTCCATATTTTGTTGCTTCAAAATTTGAAGAAACAAAATGTTTAACAGTGGATAATGAAATATTTTAAATATAAATGCAAGATATAATAATTCAACCTAGTGCTGATAGACTCAACATATTCGTACACAAAGTTTACATTGTTCTACTATAACTACAAAATCATAAGATACCTTTGAAAATATAATCTTCCAATAAAAAACATAACAAAGAAATTTGATCAATAAAAAAGGCATCAAAGAAACAATTTTTCTTCGATAATCATACGAAATTATTCCAAAATCGTTCAGAAATCTTTACGAAAGTTCGGAAGGGACCTCAGATTTTCATACAACATTATTCCGAAATCGTTTAGAATTCGGAGGAAAAAATTCGCATTCCGAATTTCCCAAGGATTTTCTTCCGATTTCGTTCCGAATTCTGACCGAAATCGATCCGGCAAAGCACAAAAACCGGTTTTTGACAGAAAAAAAGTAATGGTGAATGTAGGGGAAACTAGAAAATTTATTTTTATATTTTAGAAAAGCATTCATACTTACAAAACTTTGTCCATTCACTTTAAAAGAGGTGCGTTCAAATTATGGACAATATTGGTAATCGTAACTATTTGGGTGACGTAGATGATGAAATATACCAAGGAACGGTCCTGGCCGGCTTTAACATGGCAAATCCCAGCATATTTCTTGATTAAAAAAACATTGAACCAGCATGTATTGACAATTTTTGTGGAGAAGAATTGTGTCTTCTAAAAACCTCAAGTGTCAAATTACAGCTTGTTTGGCTAACAATTGTAGCTAAAATCTTCAAATTACCAAAAATGGAGAGGTAGCATTATATGGGGGCTATACCAAGACATGAACATATATTAACAATTTTTGGTGAAGAAATTTTTTGACCACTGGTTAATAATAATAATAATAATAATAATAATAATAATAATAATAATAATAATAATAATAATAATAATAATAATAATAATAATAATAATAATAATAATAATAATAATAATAATGATAATAATAATAATAATAATAATAATAATAATAATAATAATAATAATAATAATAATAATAATAATAATAATAATAATAATAAAAATAATAATAATAATAATAATAATAATAATAATAATAATAATAATAATAATAATAATAATAATAATAATAATAATAATAATAATAATAATAATAATAATAATAATAATAATAATAATAATAATAATAATAATAATAATAATAATAATAATAATAATAATAATAATAATAATAATAATAATAATAATAATAATAATAATAATAATAATAATAATAATAATAATAATAATAATAATAATAATAATAATAATAATAATAATAATAATAATAATAATAATAATAATAATAATAATAATAATAATAATAATAATAATAATAATAATAATAATAATAATAATAATAATAATAATAATAATAATAATAATAATAATAATAATAATAATAATAATAATAATAATAATAATAATAATAATAATAATAATAATAATAATAATAATAATAATAATAATAATAATAATAATAATAATAATAATAATAATAATAATAATAATAATAATAATAATAATAATAATAATAATAATAATAATAATAATAATAATAATAATAATAATAATATTAATATTAATACAAGTAATACGATGCTCAAATAATACGAAAAATCACCTCACCTATAGGTGAGGTATATATATATACCGTAGCGTCGACGAAACAGCAAATGTTAATAGCTGTTGGTGGCGCTGCATATCCGTCGTCGTGATTAAGTGTGTTATGCCTTTCCAATTATTTGTGGTGTATTATTATGCAATGTTGTGTGGTAATCAGAGTAACTGATAACCCTTCCTATATTGTCTTCCCCAGGAATAAATGTTTTGTTACATGCGCCCTGTGGTTACATGTTTTCATATGCCGACACAAACACACGTACGCATAAAAGTAATTATTTTGTAATATAAGAGAAACATAATTATTTTATATGAATATTTGTGAAGATTTTAATTAAACAACATGGAAACAAACAACAAAAATAGATTTCTAGGAATATTTAAATTGGAAAAAGTTGTTTTATGGGAAATATGTTATGGGAAATATGTTTTTACCACAAAGATATGCGGTATTAGCTTTCATTCAGTAATATATTATATTAAAAATAATTAAAATATAAGAAATATGCATTTAAAGTGCAATGTAGTACTAGATATTAGATTAGACAAACCGTGGCGGCTACCAGGATGTAATTAGGGAGCAGCCAACAGAAGTTACACTACTGTATTAAATTCCATGACTACAACTATTGCAATCTTTCACAGCCCAATTTTAATGCAATAAAAGATGAGGCTATAAATAGGAATAAAATTGCCACAAAGTACCTGCTTAAATTCAGGTTTCAGAACGCCAGAAAACTTTGTGGTCGATTTTGCTGATCTTGGATATTATGAAACTAAGATATTATTGGGAGCAGCTAGAATAGAACGAGTTTACGACTTATCTTAGATACTTCGAGAAATGAAATAATTTTCATACATTTTAACAAATTTATATTTAATTTGCATGTTTGGTTTTACACAACAACGTGTCACCATGTATATTTGCGTTACCACCAGTTGGTGTATTTTACACTCCTTCAATTTCTGTAAAATTGTTTTCATTTGCAGAGATTTATTGTCGGGTAAATAAATTTTTTTGGAAATCTGTGAATATTTATTGTGTACAACATTCGACACAAACAGACTCTCAGACTGACATACAAGTCAAAGTTGTTGCCATGGTTGTCAAAATCGCCAGTTACCGCTTGATTAATATTTGTGCAGAACCATATTGACAATGGCGGATTGTCGCCAATTGCCATCATATAATTGCATTGAATATATATCAAATGTAAACATTTTGCAGATGAGCGAACATGTCAGAAATGCTTTAACGTATAGTCAGACACGTACATTTATGTCCATTGAAGTTGAAATAATATATGAATAACATCACTCATAGTTTCAATTTGAATCAATGCTCAGGTTGTGATGTATATATGGATGGAAGGGTGTGTTGGCAATAGTTATGGCAATGTCAATGTTGTTGGTAAAACAAGTAAAAAGCGCTCAGTTCGGCCATGTCGAACTTTTCTATGACTTCTACCATAAAATATTCTGAACTAAAATGAAATAATTAACTGTCTTTCAAATTCCTGAACTCGGGCGTTACGATTATATGGGGGCTATTCCAAAACGTGTCCATAATTACGTATGTCTACAATTTTTGGTGGATATTTTTATCGAACATATGGAACCCGAAATACCATATTCCATCCACATACATCGATAAACAGATGTGGAATAATAAAATTCGGGCGGTACCGTTATATGGATGCTTTTCCAATACCTGCAATACCTTTTTTCCAATAGCAAAAAACCTTCCCAAATAATGGATTTTTATAGTACTTTTTGGTAGTCTTAACTACTTTAAAAACCCTCTACTAACCCATTATTTTAACAAGGGCCTATCGCACTAAATTACTAGCTATTCTATGGCCACTGGAAGTTAAAAAATAAGCTATAAGCTAAAAAATATATATTTTCTATTTTTAAAACAGTTGAGGTGGAATTTATTTTCAGTTTCAACACACTTCATATTTTTATTTTATTTCGCTCATTTCTGCAACTTCTGCTTTGTAGTCGAAAACACTACACACTATGCCACGCATACGAACATTAATGGTTGCTTAAACGCTTACATGTGCACCACCAACTGTTCTTTGTGTTGTTAACAAAAAGTACCCGGCCGATGCCACTATAGGTAATTTGGCCTGTTTTTGATGCAAAAATTAATAGCGGTGGACTTATGGACATTTAACTCAAACAAAAAACTCAAAAAATCGCACCTTGGCATATTAGGTAGTTGATTCAGAACCCTTTTCTGAAGATATTCCCGGCGTCAGAATTTCGGACAAAGTTGTACAATTTTGTAAAAGTCTATAATAAAAAACTATAATTTTGTTGTCTTGGGTTGAATCCTATATGACGATTTTTCCGCTTTAAAAAACATTTTGAATAAAATTATTTCATAAAAAAGAAAGTACACACCGCCACCATTCCAAAGAATAATATATCTATGTATTTGATTATTACCAAACTCTTACAAATTGCGTTTAAATTCTGCTCTGAGTTTTAATATTTTTATTTTGTTTTCGAAATTTAGATTTTAACTTCGAATTATACTGCGACTTTTGAATATTTTTGAAAACAAATTGCACATCCATATAATTTGATATGTGCTTTCTTCGAATCAAATTAGAAAACTCGCGTTATTGAAAGTGCAAAAATCGATTTTTTGCCTAAAACCCTGTCTAATAGGGTTACAACTTTTTTGCAATTTTTGCAAATATCTAAAATACCACCGCATAGCCTTGTAGAGCATAAAAAACTACTACGAAATATGATGTCATTTTTCCCCTATTTTTCCGCACCAAATGCATTGAAGTTCAGTAATGCATTTTTTAATTTTATTTGTTATAATGACATATAATCTTTTCGTAATAACTTAATAATAGTTTTAATCTAATTTAAAATCAACACCAAACCATTCTGGGCCAATTTGTTATCAAATCGCGATATTTTAGAGGATTTAATGCTACTTCGACAATATGATTTTTTTTGTTTTTCTCTATAAAATTGCGAATTTTGTATTTATATTTATTGTACCTATCGGACAACAGAATATGTGGTCATTTGCAACGAATTCGCGAAAGCTACATACTGTTTTTAATGTTTTTTTCCTGTGAGAATCGTATTTATTTTCTATAAATAATTATTCAAACAAAGCTAATTTAAATTTTTAAATAGAAAAAATATCAAAAGGGCTTTAGTAATCGCAGTCGGTGCGGAAACTTTCTTCACCGAATCGAACTAAAACACGCGTTTTCGTTATCAGGTCGCACACACTCTCTGTGCCACCGTACTCATAAGCTCGTAAGGAGTAATATAAGGAGTTATTTTTGTTTACTTTTGCTTTGTAATGGGTTACACAATGACTAACGGATCTGAATTTTTGCTGTGCTGGAACTTATCTACTTACTTAGTTGGCCTATTACAGTACATTTGCATCAGTATTACAGTACTTGCATCACAAATTAATAAGGTCAGAGAGGAGTTGTTCAACTATACTTTTTCCAAATTTTGTGTGGGAGGTACCCAAATGTGGACCGATATAATAGATATTAGAACCCGATCTATGCCTGAAAGTAATATTACCAACAGCAAAGTTTGGCTCAATTCGGTTACTCCCTCCTAGAGTTATCGTGCCCACAATCTTGGCGAAAAATTTTGAACCTTTGTGAGGGAGGTACCGGAAGGAGTGGACCGATATGGTCTATCTTCGAACTTAAACTAAGTTTGGACAAAATATTGAAACACCCAAATATGTTGATCCGTTCGAGAGTTATCGTGCGCTGCAACTACGACACAAGGTATTACATGGGTTGTTTGCAGTTTTCGTGCTGATTTCTGAGGAAGTATGGACTTGCTCTGGAAAAAAAATTATATCGTCGTAAGGGGGTAGTGAATACAAGTTTCCGCAACAAAAATCAAAGCGATTCTAGAGCAGGCCTTAAACTGCACTTAAGCAAAAATTTTGTGTGGGAGGTACCCGAAGGAGGGGACCAATAGGAACCATATTGGAACCTCATCTATGTCTGGTAGAAATGTCACGAAGTGCAAAGTATGGACTAATTCGGTTACTCCCTTCAAGAGTTATCGTGCGGACAATTTTTCCGAACATTTTTGAACTTTTGTGGGGGAGGTGCCTGAAGGAGTGGACCGATATGGTCATCTTCGAACTTAAATCAAATCTGGACAAAATATTTCGATACACAAAATCGATTTATCCGTTCGAGAGTTATCGTGCGCACCAGCCAGCCAGACCAGCAGACGGACGGACATTGTTAGATCGACTCAAAATTGTCTGATATCGTACAAACATACTTGGGGTCTAAAACCATTATTTCGATGAGGCACATTTTTGGTCGTATCAAAGTGTATATACCCTCTTTAGTCTAAAAGCTGAGGGTATAACAAGTAAGCAAAGACTGTAGTCGGACGGGGCCGACCATGTGATACCCTACACCACTACCCTGGAAATTAGCTTTCAGCAAATCAAAGTTAATTTATTTAATAATTACTTTGTGGATTCTGCCACCTTATCACATCAAGCTGAAATAATAATATAATAATTGTTCCACAACATCCCATAAGGGACAAAGGAGACTTCTCACATATCAATGAGTACACCCCGATTCATATTTCCTGATATGGGGACCTACAGTTTGTCGCCGAGTCCGAACGGCGTGCCCTAAGCCACCACTTGTAGAGATGTTTTACATGACTGAACTACTCAGAAAATGTCGCCAACATTACTGAGGGTTATTTTCCCACCGTTTGAAGTTACCTGGCCGGGGAGTCGATCAAAGGTGGTGAAATACCCCTTAGTAATGTTGACGACATTTCCTGAGTATTTCTGCCATGAAAAACTTCTCTACAAGTGGTGTCTTAGGGCACGCCGGACTTGGCGGTAAACTGTTGTATGTATAAATCCCAAAATTATACGCCAGGAGGAGGTTAGTGGGTGCCTTCACCTTCACCAAAATTAATATTTCAAAAAAACTTTAACGGTAGTGAAAAAAAAACGTGGCGAAGCGACCACATGCTGCAATATATCGAACCTGTTCAACAAAACTTTTCTAACTCAAACTTTTCTATTTTTCAGTAGAAACAGGTACATAAGTAGTAGTATCAAAAGTGAAATACCGGTATTTTTGACAAAAGAATAGACAAAGAAATGACAGATTTTTACAGTGGGTAGGGTAATTAATTTCCTTAATAAAAAGTTAAAATTTTTAGTTACTACCCTTCTAATATAACAAATCCAATTGGACAATTAATACGACTGGGCTCCACCTAATTCGCAATAATGCACAAACTGGGAATTTCTCTGTCATGATAAACACAATTATAGCATGGGAGGAAAATGTGGTTCTCTATAGAAAACCCACTTTATAATAGGCAGTAGCCTCGTTATCTACCAAACTCATTATTGCAATTTCTATCAGTGGAAAGTCATTTGTTATTTTTATACCCTACACCACTATGTGGGGAGGGTATTATAAGTTGGTTTTGGCCAAAAAGTTTGTAACGCATTGAAATAATGGTCGTAGACCCATACTTATATATACCAAAATGAATGTCTCGACGAGCTGAGACGATCTGGCTATGTGTGTCCGTCCGTCCGTCTGTCCATCTAAACCATGTAATCACGCTACAGGTCGCAATTTGAATCGGATCGTCATGAAATTTTGGATGTTGATGGGGGTCCCGGAGGGGAAGAAGCCTATTGATTTTGGTGATGGTCGGATAATATTTAGGTGTCGGAATGGGCAAAAAACGTATGTGGATAAAAAGACAACGTTTTTTTCCAAAGCGAATATCTCAGCTTATGTATGGGGTATACCAAAAGCAAAACAATGGAAGTAGAAAATATCACCTTTCCAATGATGTAAAGTAGGTTCTCGTAGGTGATCAAACAACGAAGATATCACAATAATAAAACCCAACTTTTCATTTTTGCGATTTAAATTATATTGACGAATATCACAGTTTTAGTTGGATACTTTCCAAAAAAGTAGAAGATCCCATCTTTACAATGATGCAAACTAGGTCGGCGTATGTGACCAACTAACGGAGATATCGCAATAGTCGGTAATACATCCCATTTTTTCAATTTTTTTTGGAAATCACGCTACAGGTCGCAATTTTGATCGGATCGTCACGAAATTTTGAGGGTTAATGGGGGTCTCACAGATGAAGAAGCCTATTGATTTTGATGATGGTCGGATAATATTTAGGGGTCGTAATGGGCAAAAAACTTATTTATATAAAAAGACAACGTTGTTTACAAAGCGAATATCTCAGCTTCTGTATGGGGTATACCAAAAGCAAAACCTGATGATGAAAGTAGAAAATATCACCTTTTTATTGATGTAAAGTAGGTTCTCGTAGGTGATCAAACAACGAAGATATCACAATAGTCGCAAATAAAACCCAACTTTTCATTTTTGCGATTTAAATCATAATGACGAATATCACAGTTTTAGTTGGAGACTTTCCAAAAGTAAAGCCTGAGTGTTAAAGTAGAAGATCCCATCTTTACAATGATGCAAACTAGGTCGGCGTATGTCACCATTTAATGGAGATATCGCAATAGTCGGTAATACATCCCATTTTTCCATTTTTTTCGAAATCACACTACAGATCGCAATTTGGATCGGATCGTCACGAAATTTCGAGGATTAATGGAGGTATCACAGAGGAAGAAGCCTATTGATTTTGGTTATGGTCGGATAATACTTAGGGGTCGGAATGAGCAAAAAATTTATTTGGAAAAAAGTCAACATTTTATTCCAAGGTTAATATCTCAGCGTCTATAAGGGGTATGTAAGAAGCAAAACCTGGCAAGGAAAGTAGCAAATATCATCTTTAGAACGGTGTAACGTAGGTGGTCAAACAACGAAGATATCGCAATAGCCTCTAATAGAACCCAACTTTTCATTTTTGCGATTTTAATAATATTGACGAATACCACACCTTTGGTTGGGGACCATCCAAAAGCAAAGCCTGACTGAGAAAGTAGAAAATCCCATATTTAAAATTATGCAAAGTAGGTTGGCGTAGGTGGTCAAATAATAGAGATATCGCAATAGTCGGTAATACATCCCTTCTTTCCACTTTTTCTGCAATCACGCTACAGGTCGGAACTTTTGATCGGATCATCACGAAATTTTCTCACAGAGATAGAAGCATATTGATGTTGGTGATGTCGATAGTAGTCAAATATAAAATTAAATATTTATTATTTTGGTTCAGTTCGCCTTAAGTCATTTGGTATGAAAGCCAGATAGGTGAAAACTTTCTCCCTAAAAGAAATGTTTTCGAGTGAAAACATTATGCACAGAGGTAGTGGTGTAGGGTATCACATAATCGGCCCAGTACCGACTATACCCTTTTCTCACTTGTTTCATATGTAGGCTACTTTGGCGGTATATTCCCTCCAGAAATTAAAATATGGACCAAATATAAAATGTTTATATTTTTCATACAAAAGTAATGGTCCATTTCACCCGCTTAATAATATCAGATCATCATCCAAAATTGTAGGCAACTTCGTCGACCTAAAGTCTTACCTCGTGCAAAATTTCGTGACTACTGAGTTATAATTGCGACCTCTAGCGTGTTTATTATTACACTACAAACATATAATTGGATATACTATAAGACTGTAACTCTGTTATCTTATCATGTACACCAACACAATTGGTATCAATAGAAAGGTCAAAAGTTTATTTTTCAAGTATATCTTACTTACCCGGAATATGTCTTCCAAGAATAAAGATATAAGCTGTATATTAATTATTTTCACAATTTTCACACAAAAGTTGTGGTCCATTTAACCCTCTAAATAATATCTGATCATCATCTCAAATTGCAAGCTTCTTCTTCGTCATATACCCTTACCTTATTCAAAATTTCGATAATTGGATAAATATTATGTTTTTGGTCCATTTCACCCGCTAAATATTTCACGATCATCACCAATAAATATAGGGATCTATTCTGGTCTGAACCTGACCTCCATACAAAATGTCGCGATGATCGGTCCATAATTGCGGCCAGGAGTTTGATTACAATTTATAGTGGACAGACGGACGGACGGACACACATCTCAAAATCGCTTTATCTCGTCGAGATATGAAGATAGGTATACAACATTGGTGGTCTCCGACGAATATTTCGCGGTGTTACATGAATTTTTACCAAACTTATAATACCCTTTTCCACATAGTGGGGTAGGGTATAAAAATAAATTGCATTTGAAAGAGTAAAAGTTAGATGATATCGAAGCCGTCCCACATCCGATATGTCTGAGGAGCCTTCTTTACCAAAAGGCGAAATATGTCATGTCACATAGTGGTGGGTGTGTGGGTTCGAGTCGTCGGCTTTCCTTTTTCAGATGCATAAAGCTCGATTTCCAACGAGAAATTAATTAAAAAACGGTTTTCCGTTAACCGACAATTTTAATTTTTTCAAAAACCTGTTTTCGGTTTTCAAAAATTTCCAAAACCTGTAAACCGGTTTAAATCGGTTTTGTAAAATAGGTACAAAATTGCTCATATTTGATAAAAATTGTATTTAAAATGTGTGGAAAGGGGTAAATTAAGTATAACGACTTCGTTATTATATAATTATCTCATAATATCCCTGTTATGTAATATTCAATTTCTAAGTGGGGACAGCAACATTAAGACTGACATTAAGACGTATATAAAATTGTCTACCAAAGGAAATAAGTTTATATTTTATTAAGTCTGGATTCTCTCTCATGCGAGAACCTCAATTATCGTGCCGGAATCAAGCATGCATTTTGTTATCGTTACCCTTTATAACCTTAAATTCGACAAGTCCTTAGTTTATCTATATTCACATAGATGAGATCGTCAATGTGGTTGGTTGGCTTAACTTTTTGTATGACGCACTTTAAAGCCGCGCGTTGCTTTTATGTATGTACACAACTAAGGGCAAGACCTACCCTTCCAGCTAGGAGAACTGAACCGACCGCTTAATCACCGATTTTTTTTATTGAAAAATAAACAATAAAAACGGCAACAATTACATTGTTTGCTACTGCTTTGCTACCATTACTGACATCTTTGATCCCATTCTTTTTTTATATGCCTCACCCCACGCTCCTAAAGATGGTTATTCAATTTGGGCCGCACGAAGCAGGCGTTATCCATCGCCATGAATTTTATTTTACATATAAGGAATTATTGTTCGAATAACATCTGTGAATTATCAACAAAGCTTTATAACGCATTGTCCTATCATGCTTCACTTTATCACACAATCCGGTTATAGGTGGCCTAACAAGACGATACATTCTTTGAAAATTTCTCCAAACAGAATTCAGATATATTCAATAATAAATATTAATTAATTTTGCACTCCCCATACACCTGGAGAAATAAAACTTCATTGCCGCATCAGTCGAATAATTACATTTGTCCCATTACGTTTACAACAACAAGCAGGTCCACCAAGCACACAAATATTAGACAATAATATAATTATTGTTATTATGGGAAAATTAAAACAATTTAATTTTGGAAATCCGTAGCCACAAAATCTGTGTAATTGTATTTGGCACAACATTTTATAGCTATTATTCTCACCTCCACACCACAATCGCACTAAACGGTATTTAATTACGTTTTTCAACAAATTCAATATAATTATTTAAAATGCGTTTCGAGTTGCTATGCCATCCTCTGCTATGATATTATGGTGAATTGGTTTATTTATATTTTGCCGTTATATCTTTTATTTGCAATCAATTATTTATACCATTATAATAATGCATTGTTAATTACACATTTGCAGTGTCGCACACACATATAGCGATACAAGCTTATCAGAACACTGTGCAACAATAAAAGTGTAAACAATTCTCATTTTTGAAAGAATATATCCAGAGTATTTGGATTTATTGACTCATCTAAACATACCTTAGAAACCAATCGGCATTTGTTTTGCAGAAAATCTATTTCTAGACTCTAAAATTTACTAAGATATTGTAAATTTTATATATGTAGTTTTTGTAATAGTTCTCACTGTGGGTGCCACCGTGGAGCAGTGCACAGTGTGGCAAATTCAATATTTTGTACCAAAAATGCAAAAATATCGAAATTCCCCAAAATTTTACATGAAGGGATAGAAAACATGCTAGCTAAGAGAAAAAAGCAAACATTTCATTGGTTGTACCGTTACATTTGACCTTTTTTTAGTTAAAAAATACTCAAAATTGCACGGAAATTCTTCGACTTTATACGGACCATATTATCAAGAGTTTTTGAAAAATTTTTGGTTCTTTTTGCTATCCGATAGTTTGAAGCCTGACGTTTTAAAATGTGCTTAGAATTAATTTAATTTGCATTGCAGTTTAAAGAGCCACCGTATTTGTTTTGGAACCTTTTTAAATGTATATTTTTAATTAGTCCTTTTTACAATAGGATACCAGGGACACTAGAAAACTTTCTGGCCTAGGCAACACGCAGTGTCGCCAGGCGTCATTTGACATTTTTTTGGAAAGTTTGACAGTTTTTAGCCTAAGCGTGGTCAGGACAGTTTGACATACGACCATGTTTTGGGTTGTTTATGTTTACAGTGGCTTGATTGGACACCTCCGAAATATGGTTTTTGAACGCTTTATAACATCTTGATGACGCCTTTTTTTCTTGATGTGCTGGAATAAAATGAAGTCATTGGATCTCCAGTCAGTTCTGTACGGCGGATGACCCATCAATTCCACGTTTTGTCCGTTCAAACAAGTGCTCGTTTAAATCGATGTGTGAGAGCTCTCATTGTCATGATGCAGAACGATTCGTTTTCTTTTGTTCGTTTTCTGAATTTTCTCAGGAGACTTCAGGCAAACAAATTGTAGTGTAAGACTCATAATTAATCGTCCTATATTTCTCATATATTGAAGAAATGCCCAATGGTGTCTCTATCTCACGGTATATAACATGGCGATCTTACATTATCAGTTCACGCACGGCTTTATTTTTTCTGGCACATCGTCCGATTTTGGGCAACCCTCACGGCTGTCGTTTTTTGGCGAGTGTCGGCCACGATTGAATTCATTAAACCAGTTTTACATACACTCTTGCCGTGATTATACACGTCGAAAATTGTGTTCTATGGGGGCTATGTCGAAACGTGGACTTATACCGACAAATTTCATATGGAACGAAGACTAAGTACCAAATTTCAGGCATTTCAGTGTGATAGTGAGTCTAACATCTTCAAAATACCGAAAATCGAATGGTACCGTTCCATGGGGGCAATACGAAGGCGTGGACTTATACCGACAAATTTCATATGGAATGTTTAATATCCCAAATTGTCGGACGAAAATATTCACAAGTAAATTCCATTTTTTTGCAAAGTGATTTTTTTAGTCATTGTAAACAACTTATCACACGGTCGTTTGTCAAACTATCCTGAGTACACTTAGGCAAAAAACTGTCAAACTTTTAAAAAAATGCCAAATGATGCCTGGCGACACTGCGTGTTGCCTATATCTAGAAAGTTTTCTAGTTCCCCTCTTAGAACTTAAAAGTTTCGCGCAGCCCCCAGTTATAGTGTACACAAATTTAAAGGAGCTCTCGAATTATTAATTTCTCAATAGATTAGCTTCGGCGCCGGGGTACTGATCCCCTATAAGGGTACCAACCGATTTTAAGTATTTTCAGGATTTTACGTACAATAGTGGAACAATTTAGCTAAAAAAGAAACGTTTTCTATGAGTAAAATATCTCATTACCAGAAATTGTCTATCTAGGTTCACGTTTTGATATAGCCCCCATATAACGATACTTCCCGTTTTAAGGGTTTTTAAGGTTTATGACCACGTTTTTGAACCAAATTGGCTGGAAAAAAGTGAGATCATTTTGGGATCTTAGTTAGTAAGAAGCATCCATGCATAAGAGGTTCTATATAGGTCCAGGTTTTAATATAGCCCCGACGCTTTGAGGTTATAAATTTAAAAATATACGATTTTTTCTAACTCTGCAAAATAAAATATTTCCATATTATAAACGGTCAGGACTGTTTCTTAGTATCTATTATCCCCTAAGTCTCCTAAGTATTTCCAAATAAAATTTGCTTACACTCAAAAGTCTTGAAAATGTGGCACAGTGTAAATTACTAATTATTCTAGCAGATAGTCTACATCCCTTATTAGTAAATATTAAATTAGTTTCAACAACAATGTTTACAATCAAATAATGTGTGACGGCGGATGTGCTAGGTTTGTCTAAACTGTATAGCAAAAATTTTATTGAACGATAAATATTAATCCGAAGAAAAAAAATCAATAATATTAATTCGAATATCATAACCAAGGCAAATTGAACAGGTAGTGGTATCGTCAAATTTTGAATATGTTATGTCAAACTTTTCACATTTTTGTAAAGGGATTTGACATTTCATATTCGGACGGCTGCACTTTAGGTTAAACAACCCATTTTAGTGGCCAAAAGTCAGATTTCGCACTATGAATTTTCACTTTTTTGTGTTACTGTTTTATAAGAAATACTTCAAGGATAATAAAAATAAATTATGTTTTTATACCCTCAGCATTTATGCTAACGAGGGTATATACACTTTCATACGGGCAAAATGTGCCTCATCGAAATAATGGTTTTAGACCCCAAGATGTTTAGATGAAATGTGTTTCAGACAATTTGGAGTTGATTTAGCCATGTCCGTCCGTCTGTCTTTCTGGCTGGCTGGAGCGCACGATAACTCTCGAACGGATCAACCGATTCGGTCCTAAATTTGACTTTCGTAATATTTTGTCCAAACTTAGTTTAAGTTCGAAGATGGGTTATCTCGGTCCACTCCTTCCGGTTTCACCCCCACAAAAGTTGGGAAATGTTCTGAAAATTTGTGCGCACAATAACTCTTGAACGAAGTAACCGATTTAGTCCATACTTAGCACATCGTGAAATTTGTACCAGGCTTAGATGAGGTACCAATATGGACTCAATCGGTCGCTTCCTACGGGTACCTCCCATACAAAATGTCGGAAAAGTTTAGTTTAGTACCTGTTCACGAATCGCTTTGATTTTCTTGTAGCAGCTTCATTCACTGCCACCCATGTAACGTTATAAGTTTTATCAGGGGCAAGTCCATACTTACTGAGAAAATAGCCTAAAAGGTACAAAAAGCCCTATGACACCGTGTGCAGTGGCTTGAGCGCAAGATAACTCTCGAACGGATCTGCCGATTCGGTCCACAATTTGGGCTTCGTAATATTTTGTGCAAACTTAGTTTAAGTTCGAGATAAACCATATCCGTCCACTTCTTCAGGTACCTGCCCCAAAAAATTTCAAAAATGTTCGGAAAAATTGTGCGCACTATCGTGATGGGAGTGACCGATTTGGTCCATACTTAACACATCCTAAATCATCTATCAGATATAGATCAGGTTCGAATATGGACTATATTTGTCCACTCCTTCGTGTACCTCCCACTAGAGGTGGGCGCGAGTCGTGCCGTGAGTAGTGCGTGTTCGTGCCTTCTCGAAAAACGCCGTGTTTGTGCGTGTCGTGCCGGAATGCATTTTTGGCCGTGCGTGATCGTGTTTTTTGTTCGACACGGTTTTGCACGACACGACTAAACACGATCTGCACTATGTGATAAGATCGTGCTATATTTTTGGTCTCCCTTTAGAAGTCGTGCAAGATACCTTACTAAACACGAACATCGAACAAGAAACCGACCAAAATATTCCTAAAATTATTTGCTTCGTTTTGCAGTCTGGTACTTATTGCCGTTTTGTTATGGAGAGGCCAGAGTATGAGTGAAAAAGATGATGTTTGTTTGCCATTTGTTTTGTTCATGAGAGAAGCAAATACAAAAACTACTATGAGGGTTAACGCAATATACTCTCTTTGCAAATCAGATGTTTATCTGACTGTATTATTTGTTATGGATGCTGTTATTGAAAAGCATTCTCTTCCCGAATTGAGAAAACTGATTGACGGTCCAAAAAACGTTGTGAAATATTTTAAACACTGGGAGCTGAACAATAAATGGTCGAAAATGTTAAAACAAGATATAATAACACGTTGGAATTCAACATACATATATACTTGAGAGCATATACCAAGTCCAGAGTCAGATTAACAGCCTGTTTCTGTATGTCGAAAGAAGAATGTGTGCGAATGAAACACGCCCAAACTTTAGTTTTCGAAATACATAATTTTACCTTTGCCTTTGCTTCAGAACAAAAAAAAATTGAAAAACACAAGAGTTTGGACGTGTTTCATTCGCACACATTCTTCTTTCGACATACAGAAAGTGGCTGTAAGAGTATTTTGCTACAAAAGCATGAGTTGGATCGTATATCTGACTTAAAGTTTTCATTGCTAGAACTTCTACTGGGTTTTCATAAAATATTCTCGGCAAAGTACCCTACTATGCACATTTTTGCCTTTTTGGTCTAAAAAACTTTGAAAGTCTGTTCAATTGAAAGATTTGAAAGCTAAAACTAAACAATCATTGCTTAAACGCTTTGTACTAACAATGACACATCTTATAGGGGCGTTTTTATTTCCGCCGTTTAACAGCTCATTTAGACTAGCCATAAAATCCTCATCTGGATTAATAAATACAGTACAAATCTCATTGCATTTTGATATACCTTTTCGAGGATTTAAATTTCAATCAGCTGATTTTTGTTCATAGCACAATTGCCAAGGTAGATGCATCAGCCCATCCGATCAAATTTGAAACGTTAGGAGAAGTTGTTGTAAATTGAACTCGTCTGAAAAAAAACTTACGGCAAATTACAAATTGATTGTTTAATATTGCAAATGTTAGCTTATTATGATACTAATGCTAACTAATGAGCAAATAAAGAATTAATTTATCGTTTAAATATTGCAAATATTTGTCTTGGTATCAAATCAAATTTGTATATCAAATAAAATTTATTTTTTCGTATCGTTTACAAAATTTGACATTTTAAATTATTTTTGTAATGGCAATTCACCGATGAATCTACCTTGTTTCTTGTCCCAGCTTGCAACTTTTTGTATTTTCTTGCAACATGTTGCAAAAAACAGAGTTGTATACGAGGATTTATGCCGGATTTTAAAATAAATCCACCCAATACGAGGATTTATTTTTGTGTCGGAAATCTGGTAGATTTTGATAATATTATCTTCATCGACTTTCATCGCCAAAAAGAATTGTTCGCCGCCAGCCTTTGATCTCCATATTTGCGCGTACTGATATTTTTCCTTAAAAATGGTTTAAGAAAACGGTTTTTTGTTCTAGAACTGCAACTAACAAAGTTTTCATAAGCGAATTAATTTAATTTGATTGACCACTCTGTGAGCTTTTTAATGGTGTACATATAAGTTTAATCGGTTACTTAAACCGGTTCAAAAATCGGTTTTAATGTCGGAATATCCGGATCAAAAATTGAGATAACCGGATCTATCCTCCTAGAAAATTTGTTATTAACGTGTTCATCATTACAAGAGCTATTTGTGGTAAATATTTCAGAAGCACCCCAGATGTCTACATAAACAATAACCAATTGTTATGTCTACATACCAATAAATAACCAATGACGAATATACAGAAAAACAAAACATAGTTTATTTCTGAACCAAAGCCGATTAAATGTCAAAAAGGACAATGAAAAAGGGACAAAATCGATTAGTTGTCAAAGAAAACCGTGCCTAAAATCTCCTGAGCAACATTTTTGTAGAAAATTTGGATGCTGAAAAATCTCATCTTGTGGTACTTTCACTACGGTTCAAGAAATAAAGGACGAAAAAGACATGAAAGGCATTGAGTTAGAAGAATGAAATGTTCCACAAAAAAATTCCCCAATCGACTTGACTGAAGACATGTCACCTCAAAACGAAACTACAACAACGCCAAACAGAGATATAAAGCTATTTTCCCCAGTATTATAGGGAAAAAATCAAAAAATTCATCGCGCGATATCTCAGAAACTTGACCTATGGCGAAAATTTCCTTTGGCTTCTTAGTATACTCAACATGGGCTTTCATCTCCAAAAGAAATTTTCCACCCCCCCAAAAATGGTGCTGCACAGTATTATCAGACGAAAAATGAAAAAGTTGATACAGAAATTGATACATATTATCGAGTGCCGTATCTAGCCCGACTGATGTTTTAAACTTTTGGAAACAGCCTAATCTAAAACATTTAGAACAATTAGCCAGGAAATTTTTGGCTATACCCGTCAGCTCAGCAACGAGCAAGAGATTTTTTTCCACATCTGGAAATATTCTTAACGAAAGGCGTACTAGACTTTTGAGTTCTAACTTGGACAAAATAATGGTTTTTAAATAAGAATAGAAACATTAGAAGTACATATGAATATTTTTAAAAACAAATGTACACCTACATATTTCGATTTCTCCTTTTTATACTCTACACCACCTTGTGGTAAGGGGTATTATGTCTTTGTGCATTAGTTTGTAACATGCAAAAGGAAACGATATAGACCCATAGTTCCTTTTAGGGATATATGTATGTACATAGAATCACTTTCTGAGTCGATTTACGTATGTCCGTCTGTCTGTCCGTATGTCCATGTATTTTTGTAAACAAAGTACAGGTCGCATTTATTGTCCGATTCGCATGAAGATTTGGGAAGATAGTTTTTTGACAAAAGGACGAACGCTATTTATTTTGGTAAAAATCGGTTCAGATTTGGATATAGACCCCATATATATATTCGCCCGATTTAAGTCATTTGATGCACGAAACGCGCTATATATGTACGATTTCAATAAAATTTGGAATGTTTACCGGGATTTGGCCTAGAAATAAGTGTGCTTGGATATATATTATCGTCCGATTTTAGGTATTAAAATTTGGAATGTTTGCCGGGATTTGGCCTAGTGTGTCAAGTGTGCCAAATTATATCGAAATCGGTTCAGATTTGAATATAGCTCTCATATATTATTTAGGCAGATTTGAGGTATTTGATGCACGAAACACCCTATATTTGTCCGATTTTGATGAAATTTGGACTATGTGACGGAATTTGGTCTACAAATAAATGTGAAAAATTATATCGAAATCTGTTCTGATTTGGATTTAGCTCCCATACATATTTTACATATTCACAGTGGTGTAGGGTATTATATAGCCGGCCCCGCCCGACTTTGATCCTTTCCTTACTGGTTTTGTAATTTCGTGCGTGAGTGTGCGTGTTCGTGCCTTCTCGAAAAACGCCGTGTTTGTGCGTGAATGTGCATACAAATTTTGGTCCGAGTTCGTGCATGTTCGTGCCTAATTTCATATGGCATTATGCCGTTACAGGACAATCTAGCAAAGTATCTTTAAAAATTTGATAAATAAATATATTTACGTATATATGTTCAGAGTGAAACAACATCAAAATATTAATATGAGTAACGAATTGGTAAGAAAGTATTCGATATCTAGTTATCAAAAATGTGCTTGTATCTTGATTTGTATGTATAAATTGACATTAAATAGGTGTTGACTTTGAATTATCGCAGAAAATTAAAAATGTTGAGGTTATGTAAGCTTGTAAAGTCTCGGCAACGTTCGGCAATGGAAGTAAATGTTGAAGTTGGTTCATTGACTCGTGCCGAATGCAGAAAATTCGATGTAATGTTGCTTAAATTTGCTCGAGAAGAATTATCTAACTTTTTATACCCTCCACCATAGGATGGGGGGATTGACGTAGGTTGATGAAATTTTGGGAAAATATGTTATATTTACGTAGGACTTTTGGTATTGAAAGCGGGCTATGTAGGTCCACCCTTTCGTATAGCCCCCATACAGAATGACGCGTGACGCGTCGTCGTTTTAAGGAATTTTTAAGATATTTGGCCCATTTTATCACCGAATTGGTTGTAATTCGATACTTTGTGTCTCCAGAGGCCAAAAAATATTCCTACCAAAGTTGGGTTATATAGATAGACGTTTTGGTATAGCCCCCATATAAGGCCCCATATAAACTACGCGTCATTTTAATATATTTTGAATGTATTAGACCCATTTGACCACAGAATTGGTTGTAATTTGGTATTTTGTGTCTTCAGAGCCCAGAAAACATTCCTACCAAAGTTGGGTTATATAGGTCCACGTTTTGGTATAGCCCCACATAAGGCCCCTTATAAAGTACGCGTCATTTTAATATATTTTGAATGTATTAGACCCATTTGACCAAAGAATCGGTTGTAACTTTGTATTTTGTGTTTCCAGAGGCTAAGAAACATTTCTACCATAAAATGTTTATATAGGTCCACGTGTTGATATAGCCCCCATAATAAAATATCTCCCGATTTTCGATATTTTGAACGTTTTAGCCTCATTATCACACCGAGATGGCTGAAATTTGGTATTTAGTCTTCTTTAGGCGTATAAAACTTTCCCCCAGAAATTTTTAGGTATAGGTCCACGCCATCATATAGCCCCCATAGAACGGTACATTCCGAATTTCGGTATTTTGAAGGTTGTGGCCACATTAATCCACCGAAATGGCTGAAATTTGTGGTGGAGGGTATAAAAGGTTCGTCCCGACCGAACTAGGATGTATACATATTTTAGTCGTTATTCCTAGTTATTTCTTCTTTGAAACTGTTATTTCTATTCGTTTGCTACTTTGAATATGTTACGTTTTCCTCCCGACAAAGGAGTCATTTATGATCAGAAAATGAGCTCATATTCCAGCTTTGTAATCGTGCAATCGGATCAAAAAAGACTCGAATTTGATTCTTCTTCTTCTTTATTTGCTTATTCGATTTTCGAATATTAGCGATCATACAATTACATAGTTTCTATTTTCATTGAATGTTATTTATGATTTGACTAAAGAGTTCTCTATTTCGTGATGTGTTGATAAGGTGGTCTGCGTTATGATATCCGGCCCATTGCTGTATGTTCTTGAGCCAGGTTGTTTCTTTTCTACCTCTGGAATTTCTACCTTCTATATTTGCTAGGAGAATTAATTGGAGTTCTTTATATTTGGGATTCCTCATAATGTGTCCTAGGTATGCACTCTTTTGCTTTTTAATATGCGTTGTAAGTTCTCGGGTACGGTTCATTCTTCTGAGAACCTCTTCGTTCGATATGTGAGCTGATTAAAATTTTCAAAAAATGGTGGCTGGGATTGGTTAAAAGGAAAAGATGTGTTCAAATTATTACGGACTAAAATTTTTTCTGATGATATACATATATTCGCGTTTCCATTATCAGGCAGGAACCTTTTCTAGTTCCCCTCGTATCTACGTTAGGGTTGATTAAACAAGATCGATAAAACCATGAAAACAGTTTGGTGACATAGGGGTTTTTTACAATATTCGGGCTGTTTTCTTAAGAAGTATGGACTTGCCACTGAAAAAAATTGTATTGTTGTAATTGAGGCAGCGAATGCAAGTTGCTCCATAAAAATCAAAGTGATTCGAGAGCGGGTCTTAAATTGAATTTATTCAAAATTTTTTGTGGGAGGTACCCGAAGGAGTGGAGAAATATAATCCATATTCGAACCTGATCTATATCTGGTAGATATATTAGGATGTGTAAAGAATGGACCAAATCGGCCACTCCCATCAAGAGTTATCGTGCGCACAATTTTTTGGAACATTTTTGAACTTTTGTGGGGGAGGTACCTGGAGGATTGGACCGATATGGCTTATATTCGAACTTAAACTAAGTTTGCACAACATATTACTAAGGGCACATTTGGACCGAATCGGCAGATCCGTTCGAGAGTTATCTTACGCTCCAACCACTACACACGGTGTCATAGGGTTTTTTTTGCAACTTTCAGGCTATTTTCTCAGGAAGTATGGACTTGCCCCTGATGAAACTTATACCGTCGTATGGGGGGCAGTGAATAACAACAAAAATCAAAGCGATACGAGATCAGGCCCTAAACTGATCTTTTCCGAAATTTTGTGTGGGAGGTACCCGAAGGAGTGGACCGATTGAGTCCATATTGAAACCTTATCTAAGTGTGGTACACATTTCACGATTGCAAAGTATGGACCAAATCGGTTATTCCCTTCAAGAGTTATCGTGCGTGAAATAGGCCATTAGTCGTTATTGCAAATATTGGACATTATTACCAAGTTGACGTATACATAACGCATACGTGTTGACAATAATTGTACGCACTCCTTAACAATTCAAAATGTTTTAAATAAAAATAGGTACATATAACAAGCGATACCCAAAAACACTGCACGTGGCCATTAGGGAAAATGCAAGACTAAAAATTAAAAAAAAAACCAAAAATTAAAGTGATAATAATATGGGTCGATGAATTATTGTGAATTAGATTTGTTGAGACAAATAAATTTGTTGTAAGATATACTGATTTGAAAGCCCCAATATATTACAATTCTCTCTTCTAATGCTATATACTGATAAAATGATGATGAATATGTTTTGTCATATGCTTCTGTAATTTTTATATATTGTAAATAACACTGTGCAATAAGGTTTTTGCGGGGTGTAAAATTCTTTTTGGGGATGAATGTCCCAAAGGAAATTATCGCCATAGGTCATATGTTTGAGTTATAAGTGTCATAGGGGTTTTGTACCTTTCAGGCTATTTTTTCCAGGAAGTATGGACTTTCTCCTGATGAAACTTGTACCGTCGTATGGGGGGCTGTGAATACAAGTTGCTACAACAAAAATCAAAAGGATTCGAGAGCAGCTCCTAAACTGAACTTTTCCGAAATTTTGTGTGGGAGATACCCGAAGGCGTGGACCGATTGAGTCCATTTTGGAACCTCATCGAAGTCTGATAGAAATTTCACGATGTGCAAAGTATGGACCAAATCGGTTACTTCCTTCAAAAGTTATCGTGCGCAGAAATTTTCCGAACATTTCCGAACTTTTGTGGGGGACGTACCGGATTTAGACAGAATCGGTTGATCCGTTCGAAAGTTATCGTGCGCTCCAGCGTGCCAGACAGACAGACAGACAGACGGACGGACATGGCTAAATCAACTCGAAATTGTCTGAAACACTTTAATTCAATGTTTTATTTATTTTTAAAAAATAACTTTCGTGCGTAAGCACGTCTTTATTCTTTGAACTTTAAATTTAGACCCAAATTAAATAAGTATTTTATTTATTACTAAACCTATTCCTAACTGTATCCCCATTGCCACGAGCTGCAGCGTCAGCGTTTGTGTTGGTTCTCATATTGTCACCTGATCGCCACGTTGGTTTCGCCGGACAAATCACCTCATATTGTAATATGATGATCCACGTTGGTATGAGATTAGCTGATTGCTTTGTTTCCCATGGATATGCTTAGCATTGACTTTTGTTATGTTGTTTGAAGTATTTTGTCTTATCTTATATATATGGTAACATGGGGCGCCTTCGCCACGTTTTTGTTCAAAATGTTCTCATACCGACACCGTTAAAGTATTTGCAAATATTATTTTTAGTGCAAATATTAGCATATCTTGACGATAAATTTTGATATATAAATGGTTATAATTTTGTTTTTAAAATATTATTTTTGAGAATTTACAAAATGTCTAAAAAGTGGCGAAGCCTCCCCACCCATGGGGCAGGTTCGCCATCGGTATTGAACATTCTCCAATGGACTCTAAAACTGTAATTTACCATAATTCTTCCTTAGATATCACCATTATGCAAATAAGGAACATGTTTTCAATAGAATAATCAAAAATTCACAAGAAGTAACCGATTCTAGCGGTTAATTGAAGTAGGTACCTTGAATTTAGGTACAAAAATCATAATAAAACTAAAACTAGATACGTTTAGGATAATATTTGATTTTAACTTCACATTATACTGTGGTATATATATGGTATAAAGAGTTTAAGTTAAACATGACAAATTTCTAAGATTACCACCACGCCCCTATCATGGCGTAGGCGCCCCACCCCTTACATATTTCATCATATTAATATATTGACATTTGCAATTGCTTTTTTCATGTGAATTGCTGGGATTTATATTCTTCAGTAGTTGTCTTCTAAAGGTATCAAATGCGTTTTTGATATCACAAAAGGTAAAGAAGATATCACAAAAAATACCTACCATAATTATTTTTCCCAATACCCAGAAAACACAAAACCGCGTGCGTCCGTTTTCATACCAATGGCACAATTGCCAACTTTTGGGAGATGATAGATCTTCATTAAACTCACAATCGGCGCTGGTGTAGCCGCCCCAGTGGCGAAGGCGCCCCATGTTACCATATATATATCACGAATGTTGTCAAATATTTCATATTCCCTTTCAAAAAAAAAATGTTAAATTTTTTTCGCGCTACATCAAAGATGTTTGGCACATAGGTTAAGAAAAAAATTCCAAGTACGATTCCGCTCGCGAGCCAATTTTTTGTTGATGCGGACAAAAGTTATGGCGGTTTTATTTTCGTTTTAAAGAAAAAATTATTATAAAAACGCTAATTATTTTACCGCAAGCAATTGCTACTAAAAAGTTATCTGGAAGTGGCTTGAGTTAGTAGATTGCATAATATTTGTTAAATGTTACTCAGTACTCGCGAAATGTATAATAAATTGATAAATTATTGAATGTAAATCAACCTTTTTCAAAATAAAGGTCCATTTACCCGCTATAAAATTACAAGAAAAATCTTATGGGAGCAAAACTTCACGGCGAATCAAATGAGACTAAAATCATACACATTGGTATTATAGTTTCGATGTCACAGCCAAAATAAGCACATATTTTGGTTAAAAAAATAATTTTTTGTTTGAAAAAATATTTTTTCTCATTCATTATGTAGTATAAAATTTTGGAAAAATCTATAGGAATACTTCCTTCATTTTGCTTAAATCTCCCATTAAAATATACGGATTTTGCTTTATAGACATTCATATAAAAGCTTTCCTATTGAGGAAGATTATTGGGTTGCTGAGGATATATCCGAAGCTTCTGAAATGGAAATAGAGGTCAAATAACCTATTTTAATTTATATGCATTTTAAAATATGTGCAAATCGCGTAATTATCAAAATCATTTTGTCCGCATGTGATTTTCTTATACAGCAATACCGTGTCTTTTAATTTGAATATAGTTTTCGAAATTTAATTTGGTGGCTAAGATGTAGCATCAGCTGCATCTTAGCATTAAAATACCTATAAAATATCGCTAGTTTGCGCAAAGTACATACAATTTTTGTCCGCATCCGATTTCAATGTACACCATGAAAATCTACATCGATATATATCTATTTCAAGACCATCAATTAAGAACCGTGGATGTAGCATCACACACTATTTTTTGGGATAAAATGAATGTAGCTCCCTCATCAGTGAAGTTTTCAAATCTCTGTTTCCACTAAAACGAAGATGCTGTATTAGTTGTTTTATTGCAGTGGAAACGAACCGCAGAAAACGCGACAAAATTCGCGATATTTCCAAAAACAATTTTAGGTGATTTTTCTATTTTGGACTTTCTTGTAACTCGCGTTTTAGTAGATGTATTTTTTACGGGGAATAATTTATTAGATCCGGAACGTAAAAAACTAAAATGTGCAATCAAGTACTAGGAAATCGAATGACAATTGTAAAAATTAGGCCCGAAAAATATGTTTTTTACAAAAATGTTCGCACAAAATTTCCGCACTTGGATGTAGATTTCTATGAAGCTGTGCAGACTACATTCACATTAGTCGTATTAAATATCTTAGAATCGCAAGTACTACAATCCTATATATAATTTTTTGAAAACCCTGTTTGCGGAATGAAATTAGAAGAAAATTTCAAAAAACACTGTAAATCTGGCTTCAAAATGTCAGCATCATTTAATGGTAGAAGCAATTCAAATTTTGAAAAGTAATACATTAGTGAGATTGTCCTTATTTAGTTTGCTTCTACTTTTACTTTGACAGGAAAATCGAGAGAAGTGTGGTTTACTCACAAATCGAGAGAAAACAAAAAAAGACATGGTGGCTTCAACCCATTTTTACCCATTTTTTAACATAAATATAGCCACAGCTTCCTCGCAAATTATCTTTTAAAGCCAATATTTTTTGCCACGTCCAAAAACATTTCATTTTATCCAAAAGTATTTAATTTGTATAATAAAGAATCACAAGTCGCGTTTTCTACAAGGGTAAACCTTGGCTTCAGCTATGTTAAATTTCAAAAATATTGGTGATATACCCTTTCTAGCCTAAAGGCTGAGGGTATAATAAATGACATATTTTTCATAAAACAGAAGTCGAAGTCGAATTCTACGAATTGTCTTAGTGAAATAGGTCATTAGGCATTAGGTGTGTACGATAACTTCGCAAGTAAAAAGTACTTGCAAGCACTCAGCAAGTTCTCAGTAACGTCTCTCCACCAATTTTGCTCTCTCGAAGCAACAAATTTGCAGATTGTTATCGAACAGCAATTTGAAAAAACTTGCAAGAAGTCAGCTGATTTGATAAACAAGAAGTTGGCGGAAAAGATTAAATTTAACGGCTTATCTTTCCTTTACCCACTCACCTCAGAAAATTATGAAAAAATTACCACAGATAGTGCGTTTTATCCCGTTTCCAACCATATATTCCTTTTGTTGCGGAAATGTATACTTCCCGAGATATAGGCCTCCAAAGTTCCACAAAGACCCTTGTATAAAATGTTGGCAAACCACTGCAAAAAATTATGAAAAAATTACCACAGATAGTGCTTTTTATCCCGTTTCCAACCATGTATTCCTTTTGTTGCGGAAATCACTATCTGTGGTATTTTTTTCATAATTTTCTGCGTTGGGTCGGTAAAGGAAAGGAGTTCCAATTTAACAATTGAAGGTGTCTACCATTTTTTTATTTTCCATTTAAAATTCTTCTTCGATCCATAAGATGTGAAAATAATCTTCTCTCCTTCTCTGGCCTTTCCTACATCTTGTTCTGAGTGCGAGAATGCGGATTGGATTATGACAATAGTTTGTGAGATAGGCAACACGGAAATCCAAGACACGAAAATCCAATGGTGTTGTAGCTTGTGCCTTCAAATATAGTGGCTCTCCTTCCACGTTCTTATTTGATAGTGGTCGATTGACTTATGCAGGCAAACCCGTTGACTTGACTTGCGCCAATGATCCGGAACTGAGTTCCAACCGGCTATCGTGTTAAGGCCTCGGTACATAAGAAGCCTGGGTTTCTGGCTGAAAGCATTTCTGCCTCTTATGTGACGAGGCCCTTAGTGTTGCTACAACTATAATTCCCTTTCCAATGCGCAAATATAAACATACTGGAACGCAGTGCGATGTTTGGCATACATATTTATTGATATCGTTGGGAATACCTGGCCGTCTACATTGTGTTTCTCCTACTCCATGGATGCACTGCTTTTTGCTGAGATTTGATACCTTTAAAATAAAAAAAAAATAGTCAAAATAAGTTATTTTACTTACTTAGTCCGCCACAAAACATTCGAATTTAAATCAGCTGATCAAACTTGCAAATTCTTACAAGAAAAATTTTCCTTGGAAAAACTTGTAAACAAAAGTCTCCAATATTCTCTCACAATTGTCTCCAAATTCTCTCTTTTACTTTGAAAGTTTGTTATCGAACAGCATTTTGTAAAAGTTTGTGCAAATTTGCACAAACTTTTGGGTTATCATACAGACCTATTATTGCAAATATTGGACATTATTACCAAGGTGACGTATACATAACGCATACGTGTTGACAATAATTGTACGCACTCCTTAACAATTCAAAATCTTCTAAATAAAAATAGGTACATATAATAAGCGATAGTGTTGGGCAATCTCGTTCATTGAGCGGACCGATCTTTTTCATTCCGTTCACCAAAAAGATCCGGATCCTCTTTTTCGTTCAACGAAACGATATGAGCCATGTGTGTGTGCAAATTTGTGATGTTAGCGCTGACGCAGCTTGTGTGAGTTTGTCTGTGTGCAAAAAATGGCGGTGGTTACTGTTTTGAATATGAACGAAAGAAGCAAAAAGAAACAGAGAAGCTAAAAGATCTAGATGAACCATATGAGCCATTGATTTACTGAACGATTGTAGCTAACTGAATCATTGATTGTTTTGTGTGTGCAAATTTGTGAGTTGATTGCGTGAGTGTGTTTGTAAAACTAATTATATTCTTAAGTTTTACATAATATCATAACAACTCTATCTAATTATAACGTTTGTAAATGAAAGGCTCAATAAATTAAATCTTAAATCTTTGTAAAACTAAAGGTGATAGCTCTGCTGCTAATTTTGTAAGCAGCAATGTCTTGGTCATCAGGGATCTAAATGAACGATATAAAAGAATGTGCTGGATACGGATCCGTTCGTTCTTTTCACGGAGTCGTTCCTTTAAACCGGTTCGTTCATGAACGACACAAGTCTAATAAGCGATACCCAACAATACTACACTTGGCCATTAGGGAAAATGCAAGACTAAAAATTAAAAAAAAAAAAAAAACAATAATTAAAGTGATAATAATATGGGTCGATGAATTATTGTGAATTAGATTTGTTGAGACAAATAAATTTGTTGTAAGATATACTGATTTGAAAGCCCCAATATACAATTCAATATAATTTTGTGAATTTAGAAATATATTTCTTTTTCTCTCTTCTAATGCTATATACTGATAAAATGATGATGAATATGTTTTGTCATATGCTTCTGTAATTTTTATATATTGTAGATAACACTGTGCAATAAGGTTTCTGCGCGGTGAAAAATTCTTTATGGGGATGAAAGTCCCAAAGGAAATTATCGCCATAGGTCATATGTTTGAGTTATAGGTGTCATAGGGTTTTTGTACCTTTCAGGCTATTTTTTCCAGGAAGTATGTACTTTCCCCTGATGAAACTTGTATCATCGTATGGGGGACTGTGAATACAAGTTGCTGCAACAAAAATCAAAGGGATTCGAGAGCAGGTCCTAAACTGAACTTTTCCGAAATTTTGTGTGGGAGATACCCGAAGGCGTGGACCGTTTCCGTTTGTAACAAATCGAAATATTCATCGGAGATCCTATAAAGTACATATATTCTTGATCAGGGTAAAATTCTAAGTCGATATAACCATGTCCGTCAGTCTGTTGACATCAAGATACAGCTCGCAATTTTGAAGATAAAGTTTTGTAATTTGATATAGAAGTTTATATTACTCCTAGGATGTTTGTTATTGCGAATGGAATATATCGGTCCACGTTTTGATATAGCCCCCATAGAACGGTGCCAATTTTCGGTATATTGAAGGTGTTAGCTTCATTATCACGCCGAAATGCCTGAAATTTGGTACTAAGTTTTCGTTGGGGATATACAACTTTTCCCCAGAATTTTGTTGGTATAGGCCCACGCCTTCATATAACCCCCATAGAACAGTACCTCCCGATTTTCGGTGTTTTGTAGGTTGTGGCCTCAATATTCCTCCGAAATGGCTGAAATTTGATGTTTAGTCTTCGTTGGTGGTATACAACTTTCCCGCAGAAATGAGTCGGTTAAGTCCATGCTTTCATATAGCCCCCATAGAACGGAACTTCCAGTTTTCGGTATTTTGAAGGTTGCGGTCTCAATATTCCACGGAAATGGCTGAAATTTGGTGCTTAAACTTCGTTGGGGGTGCAAAACATTTTACCTGAAATTTTTAGGTATATGTCCACGCCCTTATATTTCCCCCATAGAACTGTACCTCCCGATTTTCGGTATTTTGAAGGTTGTGGCCTCAATATTCCTCCGACATGGCTGAAATTTGGTATTTAGTCTTCGTTGGTGGTATACAACTTTCCCCGCAGAAATGAGTCGGTATAAGTCCACGTCTTCATATAGCCCCCATAGAATGGAACATCCCAGTTTTCGGTATTTTGAAGGTTGTGGTCTCAATATTCCACAGAAATGGCTGAAATTAGTTGCTTGGTCTTCGTTGAGGGTGCAAAACTTTTTACCTGAAATTTGTAGGTATATGCCCACGCCCTCATATTGCCTCCATAAAACTGTACCTCCACAATATTCCTCAGAAATAGCTAAAATTTGGTATTTAGTCTTCGCTGGTGGTATTAAACTTTCCCCACGAAATTTGTCCGTACAGGTCCACGCCTTAATGTATGGCACATAGAACGGTACCTCCCGATTTTCGGTATTTTGAAGGTTGTGGCTTCAATATTCCACCGAAATGGCTGAAATTTCGTATTTAGTCTTCCCCCCGAAATTTGTCCGTACAGGTCCACGCCTTCATATAGCGCCCATAGAACGGTACCTCCCGAATTTCGGTATTTTGAAAGTCAGCCACATTCTATTACGGAAAGTGCTGAAATGTGGTATTTAGTATTCTTCTTAAACAAAAGGAAACTAATTGTTCAGTTGTACTTCAATACAACTCGTAGTGGAGGATATAACAAGTTCGGCCGGGCCGAACCTAACGCCGTTCTTACTTGTTTACATTTTTACAGTGGAGTAGGGTATCATATAGTCGGCCCCGCCCGACTTCGATCCTTCCTTACTGGTTTTAAATGCAAATAGCCAATATTACTTTAATTTTAGATATAGTTTAAACAGAAGAATAATTTTTCTTCGTTGCAAAAAAGGACCAACATATTTATCGTGTTTATTTATACATTAAATATTTAGATTTTTGAAGCTAATACATACTACATACAGTCTACATACATTATGCTGAAATCTATCTACTCCATTTGCAATACAACAGAACTAAGCATAATTTACGACAATGTGTTTTGTTTGTCTATGTTAAGGTCTGATTGAAAAAACAACTATGATAACAACAATGGTAGGAAACAAGTTTCCAGACGATTGCCTTTGGCGCCACATACATACAAACAAATCTATATAAATTCCTATTTATCTTCTGTCTGCTCTGCGTCTATGTTAAAGTGTTGTGTTTAAATTGAAATTGGAGAAAAATCACACATGTTACTGAACTCGACAAACTAGAAAACATTTTGGTCTTGCCTATCCAACACAACTACAAATGTATATGCACACATCTTGCATCTTATGATGGCAAATTGAATTAAACATTTTATGTTTGTTTTGCACACCCATGCACATTAATGCCTAAATTGTGAAGTGAAATTTAATAATAAACCAGTAACAAGTAAAAAACTGTCAGTCGGCTTTGGCTACAGTAATATACGAGTTCCTTCAGTCTTTGTGAATTGTAACTTTCATTTATGGACATATCGATGCCGGCAAAACAACCTAAATTGTTTCCTCAAAACCATGAATTTAGGGGGGGTTTTAGGATTTTGTGGCACAAAAATATGGATTTGGATTAAAACTCAAAAGTGGTCCGGGGCCCATTAGTCATTTCAGTAGGTCACCGAATAATTTATATCAAGAAACATGAACTTGTCCACGCTGGAAACAGGACCACAAAAAGTACCTTCGATAAAAATGTCCAAAAGATCGTCGAACAGAACCTAAACTGCACTTAAATACAAATTTTGAACTTTTGTGATGGAGGTACTGTTATGAATGGAGCGATAAGCCTGCGGCTGTCTCCTCAGTGAACACATATTTATATTTGTATTGTTTTTCTGTGTCAGGTGTTTCTCTGAACAAAGCAACCAGTGGGTCGTCGTCATCATACACAATTGTTAACACCAGCAGTTCTTTTCCAATCCCTGAAAATGCAATTTAATTGCAATGGACTCCGAGGTAAGATCAAGACAATATTGGATTCTATGAGTTGGAGGAATATCATGGTCTCGGCGTTGCAGGGAAACGAAGCTTAATAACAACTGCTGCTTACAGCGTTGTGATGGTTACAACGTACCGGAGGGAGGGTGGGAGATTAGCTTTCCATTTGACCAATATGTTCAATGCAGACCTCTCTCGCTTGAGCCTGGCTCTAATGACCCGTACGTGGGATCTCTTGGGTCAGTCATCTCTCCATAATTGCCTCCATCCACAGACCGACCGATTTAATCACATCTGGACGCCGCATTTTCATCAATCGTGGTAAAGCTAGTTGGCCAAGTTTCAGAAAGTTCACTAATCACATCTGAGAGATCTGCCCAACCCTTCCGATGTTCGGTACTAGAAAGGACTTTTCGAGACATCATCACTGCAGCAGATGCTCGCCATATACCAGTTGATCGAATACCTGAAATGAAACCAAATTTACCAGCAGAGGGGACGGGATTAGCAAATGAACATTATGATCTACGTCGTGCCAACCCCATAAGAATAAATGGCACAGTGCAAAAGATCTGCCCAGCGTGTTGCACAGCCCCGCATTACACACGACACCTTTTCAACTGCCCTTCCAAACCTCTCACCTAACTTCAGTAGCTTTGTGGTTACATTCCAACGAAGCAGCCACATTCCTAGAACTGAAGATAGATCAGAGCCAGATTAAACAGAAAACGAACTTACAAGCATATTATATACTGTTACAACACCAACAGCTTTCCCATCTATTTTCTCAGGGCGTATGCACTTACCCCTGGAAAAACTTGTACCGTCTTAGTAGGTGAACCGAGAGCAGGTATTTAACTGTACTTTTTCTTGTGAGGAAGGTACCCGAAGAAGTGAATCGATATACTCCATATTCGAAAGTGATCTATATTTTGGTGGGCAAAGTATGAACCAAATTGGTTACTTGTGGGAGGTAACGGAAGAAGTTTATCGATATGGTCCATCTCCGAACTTGATCTACATTTAAACAAAATATTACGAGCGCCAAATTTTGGACCGAATCGGTTGATACGTTTGAGTGTTATCGTGCGCTCCAGCCAGCCAGACTGAAACGGACTTGGGGTCTAAACGATTATTTCAATGAGACACATTTTTGTCGGATGAAAATGTATATAAACTCTTTAGGCTTAAGACTGAGAGAATAAAAAGGCAATTCTAATTAATGGGGTCGTAACCAATTATAAGACTTATGTACGTTCTATTCTGGTACCCTACACCACTTTGAATATGTAAGAAATACATGGGGCTATATTCAAATCTAGACCAATTTCAATACAATTTGGCACATTTATTTCTAGAACAAATACATTCACACATTCCAAATTTCATCAAAATTTGATTATATAACCTGTTGGGTGCATCAAATACCCCAAATCGGCCGAAATTATATATGGGAGCTATATCGAAATTTTAACCGATTTCAATAAAATTTTGCGTAGTTATTTCTAGACTAAACTTCATCGCACATTCTAAATTTCATCAAATTTAAACATAAATAGCGTTTTTGGTGCATCAAATACATAAAATCTGGCGAAAATATATATGGGAGCTATATTCAAAGTTGAACCGATTTCGATATAATTTGACATGTTTATTTATAGATCAAATTGCGTCACACGTTCCAAATTACATCAAAATTGGACGGATATAGGGTGTTTGGTGCATCAAATACCTCAAATCGGGCGAAAATATATGTGGGAGCTATATCCCAATCCGAAACGATTTCGATATAATTTGGCACACTTATCTATAGACCTAATTCCGTCATATGTATATTCCAAATTGCATCAAAATTGGACAGATATAGCGTGTTTGATGAATCAAATACTTCAAGTCGACCGAAAACGTATGTGGGAGCTATATCCAAATCTGAACCTATTTTCACCAAAAGCAACAGCGTTCTTCAGTCGGCTAAATAAATTATCTTCCTCAATTTTCAGCCAAATCGGACAATAAACGCGACCTGTACGTTGCGAACGGACGGACGAACATTCATAAATCGACTTAGAAAGTTATTCTATGCATATACATAGAAGGAACTATGGGTCCATCTCTTTTCCTTATGCATGTTACGTACAAATGAACTAACACATAATACCCCTAACCACAGTGTGGTGTAGGGGTATGAACTTTTGCTCGCGTTGTAGATATAGATTTAGCTTATTCTTAAAATCGGTACATGATTGAATGTGATTGAAATAGAAAACTGAATCAGTGATGACGAAAACAAAATGCAAACATTTCAATTTCAAATGGAGGGTTTGCTGTATCCAGTGAAAAAACAATAACAACTTTCAACATACCCAGCAGCAGAAAAGCAAAAAAAAAAAAAAAACTAAAACTGGAGATGGATACGACTCAGAGATTTACATATAAATTGGTGATATTCTCTTCTGCTAAAATGGACACATCGTCCATAAACGGAAATGTCGGTATGGGATATTTCCAAAGAGAAAATCTTATTACTATTGCAATTTGAATGACCCTCTGATCGATATTTAAAAAATATAAACTCTTGTTATATTGTTTATTTAATAATATAATAAGAATCACAAATTATTTGCAAAGTTTCCGAACAGAAAAATCTCAGTTATGTATAAAAAATATTTGGTAAAGATTAAATTTCTGTGGAAATTATTATTTTAAAATAATAGTTTTTAAAGTTGGAGTTTCGAATTGCTACACATCTCTTATTATTGGACACACACTATTTTTGTCCTTTTGCATACTTAATCTTCCTTATTTTTAAACGAGGCAACATTCTCAACAACGTAACATCCATGTTATATGCATAACAGCAGCGACAGTCTAAAAAAATGCAATTGACAGTTGAGTGATACCGGTTAGTGTTCTGGTCGATTTTAGTGGCTATTAAAAACCTTGAAGCATTTCACATGGAAATTCATCAATTGTCCTAGATAGGTTTATTCCGAGTATTGTTATTGTACTTGCAAATAGCCATCGTTCCCAATTCAACTCTATCGGGTGGCAAACAACAAATCAACAACGATGATTTTTATACCCTCCACCATATGGAGGGTATAATTAAATTTGTCATTCCGTTTGTAACACATCGAAATATTCGTCGGAGACCCTATAAAATATATATATTATTGATCAGCATAAAATTCTATGTCGATTTGACCATGTCCGTCTGTCTGTCCTCTGTCTGTCTGTTGAAATCAAGAGACAGCTCGTAATTTTAAAGATAGAGCGTCAAAATTTTGTACAGAAGTTTTTATTACTTACAGGATGGTTGGTATTGAAAATGGATATATCGGTCACGTTTTGATATAGCCCCCATAGAACGGTACCTCCCGATTTTCGTATTTTAAAGGTTTTAGCTTCATTATCCTACCAAAATGGCTGAAATTTGTACGTAATCTTCTTTAGGGGTATAAAACTTTCCCCCAGAATTTTGTCGTATCGGTCACACCTTCATATAGCCCCCATAAAACGGTAACTCCGATTTTCGGTATTTTTAAGGTATTAGCTTCATTATCCTACCAAAATGGCTGAAATTTGGTACGTAGTCCTCTTTAGGGGTACAAAATTTTCCCCAAGAATTTTGTCGGTATCGGTCCACACCTTCATATAGCCCCCATAGAACGGTACCTCCGATTTTCGGGTATTTTTAAGGTTTTGGCTTCATTATCCTACCAAAGTGGCTGAAATTTGGTACATAGTCTTCTTTAGGGTATAAAACTTTCCCCCAGAATTTTGTCGGTATCGGTCCACACTTTCATATAGCCCCCATAGAACGGTACCTCCCGATTTTCGGTATTTTAAGGTATTAGCTTCATTATCCTACCAAAATGGCTGAAATTTGGTACGTAGTCCTCTTTAGGGGTACAAAACTTTCCCCCAGAATTTTGTCGGTATCGGTCCACACTTTCTATAGCCCCCATAGAACGGTACCTCCCGATTTTCGTATTTTTAAGGTATTAGCTTCATTATCCTACCAAAATGGCTGAAAATGTGGTACGTAGTCTTCTTTAGGGGTATAAAACTTTCCTCAGAATTTTGTCGGTATCGGTCTACACCCTCATATAGCCCCCATAGAACGCTACCTCCCGATTTTCGGTATTTTAAGGTATTAGCTTCATTATCCTACCACAATGGCTGACATTTGGTACGTAGTCTTTTTTAGGGGTACAACACTTTCCCCTAGAATTTTGTCGGTATCGGTCCACACCTTCATATAGCCCCCATAGAAGGGTACCTCCGATTTCGGTATTTTAAGGTTTTAGCTTCATTATCCTAACAAAATGGCTGAAATTTGGCACGTAGTCTTCTTTAGGGTATAAACCTTTCCGCCAGAATTTTGTCGGTATCGGTCCACACCTTCATATAGCCCCCATAGAACGGTACCTCCCGATTTTCGGTATTTTTAAGGTTTTAGATTCATTATCCTACCAAAATGGCTGAAATTTGGTACGTAGTCTTCTTTAGGGGTACAAAACTTTCCCCCAGAGTTTTGTCGGTATCGGTCCACACCTTCATATAGCCCCCATATAACGGTACCTCCCGATTTTCGGTATTTTGAAGGTTTTAGCTTCATTATCCTATCAAAATGGCTGAAATTTGGTACTTAGTCTACGTCGGTGGTATAAAACTTTCCCCAGAACTTTGTCGGTATTGGTCCATGCCTTCCCCCCTCCCCCCCCCCCCCCCTTCCTTAGAACAGTACCTCCCGATTTTCGGTATTTTGAACGTTGTGGCCTCAATATTCCACCGAAATGGCTGAAATTTGGTATTTAGACTTCGTTGGGGTACTCAAACTTCCCCTTTAAATTGTCGGTATAGGTCCACGGCTTCATATAGCCCCCATGGAAAAGTACCTCCCGATTTTTCGTATTTTGAAGGTTGTGTCTTCAATATTCCACCAAAATGGCTGAAATTTGGTATTTAGTCTTCAATGTGATATAAAACTGTTCGCCAGAAATATGTCTGTACAGGTCCACGCTTTCATGTTGCCCCATTTCTGACTAAAATTCGTCGGTATAGGTCCACGTTTCGATATAGCCCCCATAGAACGGTACCTCCGGATTTTCGTAATACTGAAGATTGTGACGTCAATATCCAACCGAAATGGCTGAAATTCGTTATTACGTCTTCCAAGAGTTAATAAATATTCCAGAAGAGTATTATAAGTATAGGTCCACGTCTTCCTACATCCCCATAGAAGCTTACTTCTTGATTTTCGGTATTTTTTTTAGTTTTAGCCACATTCTCTTACCGAAATATAGGAAATTTGGTATTTTGTCTTCTTTGAGCCTAAAAACTTTCCGTCAGAAATTTGTCGGTATAGACCGACGTTTTGAAAAACCCCCACAGAATGGTGCCTCACATTGTTTTACCGAAATTGCTGAAATTTAGTATTAAGTCTTCTTCATACACGAAAGGAAACTAATTATTCCATTTTACTTCAATAGAACTTGTGGTGGAGGGTATAACAAGTTCGGCCCGGCCGAACTTAACGCCGTTCTTACTTGTTTTTGATTTTTTTGGTTGTTCTTAGATTTGTGTACTCAATGTATCGACAATTTATTCACAAGAAAATTTAATTTTTGTTTCGCACAACTAAGGCTATGGGTTGCCTAGTAATAAATTGTCGGGCAATTAAGAACAGAAAATAAAGTCAAGGATCTAAACAGAATTCGTATCTATTGTAAAGAACAAATAATGGAACAGTGTAGTTTAAAATAAAGGATTAAATAATGAGTTGCTCTTAAACTATAAATTCTTTTTTTCTAGAAGATACAGCAAAAAATTTTACCCTTGGATTCTTAACATAAATAGAACATGTGTGAAAGAGTGCATTGTCGGACGGGAAAACCATGCAATACATTACACCACTACATATCGACAAAAACTTGATCTTTGCAATTTATTAATCCTAATATTATGACTGACACTTGGTGTTTGCTCTCAGACAATTTTCGAAAGGGTCTTGTGAAATCAAAAAGTCATTTAAAGTAGAGTTATAAAAAGTCTTTATTGGAATATTTCTTAATTTTATATGAAAGTTCTTGGTAACTTTTTCAGGTTAAAAATTTCGTAGGATTCATAGAAAATATTTGGCTGTATCTTAGTAGTTGTCTTACGATTAACAAAATATAATCCAAGTTTACTTTTTTGCTCTGGCCATATGTTTTTGTATATCTAAGATCATCCGGATCCATTTGGTAGCCTTTTCGTGGCTATTTTTGAACGTCCACCATAGTGGGTACTTTTTCTTCGAAATACTCGCTCTTTGCACTGAAAGAAAAAGCTTCATAGCATAAACGAAATCTTACGTTCCATCAATGAAACTTGTCATTGATTTTGAACCAACGAGGATCTTCATTGAATAAACAAAAAAGTTTCATTGAGTTTCATTGAAGTAAAATTAATGAATTTGTTTGCTACGAAACTTCTTCATTGATGCAATGAAACTTTTTCATTAATGCAGTGTAATTTCTTAGTTAATGCAATGTCATCAATGAAATGAAATACTTTCAATAATGCAGTGAAATACTTTCATTAATGCAATGAAATACTTTTATTGATGCAGTGAAATACTTTCATTAATGCAATGAAATACTTTCATTAATGCAATGAAATACTTTCATTAATGTAATGAAAATACTTTCATTAATGGAATGAAGCCTTACATTGGCTCAAATCAATGACACATTTCATTTATGATTAAGATCTCATTTCTGCTATGAAGTCATTTCATACTCACGTAATGAACCAAAATAAAGTCAATGCTAAATATGTTTAATTTATATTAAAAAATTAGTTTTGGCCAAGGATACAACACGTAGTTTTTAATTAATCAGGTATTATCGACAATAATGATACCATTGGGCGTTGTCATCTGTAAGTAAAATTTAAAAGGTAACAAATTGTTAACATATTAACTGGTTTTCTAAACAATACCTTACCTTCAACTTTTCCCGCTGAGTCATCCCCTGTGGATTTCCATGATGTTGGTATACAACATTTTGTTTCTTAAAGGAGTACTGCTTCATTCACCACGGGCAGTCTCCGTCATTCCACTCATATTTAGATTATCTATTGCTTGCCTCCATTATAAAGAAAAAACAACATAATAAAATTCACTTAAAAGAACAACTGAACACATAAAAACTACAAGAAATATTTTACCCAATATTTACATTTTATTTTCACATTTTACACTCCATACGTTCTCTCTTTTCAAAGTTCAAAACATCAGACGTAGAAGAAACACTTGCTTCTTCATCCACGCTCGGTGGTGTTATGAGGATAACTAAAGGCATATTCTTGAAATGTTGCTGATGAACTTAAGTAAACACTTATTGTTGTGGCAAAGAGAAGGGTAGTTTTGCCTAATCATGTATTCTGTTTAGAATTTACTATATAGCAACAATGCAGTAAATAACAAAGAACTACTGAGAATAACATTCCTCCACTGCAGAATCTGTTTTGATACACGAGTAGAAAAAATATAGACAACGATATTTTAATGAGAATGAATATCATTTATTTATTGAAACCGTTTCATTTATTTAATGACACTATTTCATTAATTTTTGGTGCCGACAAAAATATCATATACATATATAAAATTGTTCGCCATTTTTTAAAAGATGTTGGCGTACTAATCTTTTTTCAGCACATACTATTTAGCACGATTTCAATACTCAAATATTTTTCATAAATTTAAAGAAATAAAAGTTTCATTACATCAATGAAATCCGTTTCGTTTAAAAAATGAAACCAAGATTCGTTAAATTTTAGGTAACGTAAGGTTTCATAGCACGAACGAAACATTTCATTGTATTAATGTAACATTTCATAGCATCAATGAAAAATAATCAATGAAACCCCTTCATGAATACAACGAAGTATTTTTCTTTCAGTGTGGGGCTTTTCTTGAGTGGGTCATGTTACAAGATGTAATAAGGAACTGCATACCGTTTTCTAGTTAAACTTATGTGAAGTCCTCTGTGTCAATATGTAGACATAAAAAAATTTTATAATGTTTTTAATAATTAGACACGATCTAGGATATCTGTTAGAAACCCTTTACTTCGTTTTCGTAAACTTTGGATTCTTGTGTAATGCTTATGTTAAGATTCTTCTCAATCGAAAAATCTGAATTTTATCTAAACGACTCTATAGTGCTTCAGATTAATCTGCACGACATTAAGTAACATTTTTGAGTGGTGATTTTGTGGAGGCATATTGCGCAACAGCTGTTCGTCATTGTATACGTCATCTACGTCGCACAGTGTCACGACCGTGGCCAAAAATGTACAAAATCAAGTACTTCGGAATACAAATTTATTGATGAGAATTTATAGTAAACATTTCAATTTGAAGGAATTTGAACTATGGTATTGATTTGACAAGTAGTTTTGTCCATGGGAAGTTTCAAATCCGATAATTGTTGGAAATATGTATTATTGTCCTAATTTAATAAAATTAATAACTGTATTATGCTCCAAAATTTTAATATTTAAAATAATTTATCGTTCTAAAATAATTTTTAAAGTTGCTTTGGATGTAATATACATGGATTTTAATTTTGTGTGGGAGTATATAGTGATCATATGGTGTTTACAGCTACCCAAGTCTGTGGTACTTAGTACATCGATTTTGTGAACCAAATTTTAAAATTAGTGGAGTGGGAAAAAATTGTATAAAAGTGTATATCGATATTATTTGTTGTTTGAGTTACGAAAAGTGAGTACATCAAACGTATCATGGTTCCAGCTGCAGAGGTTTACAGACGAACATGTTATTTCTCTTTTTCAGCGATCACCACACTCAGGGGTTACCCCCTATTTTAAAAAAGCGCTTTGCGGTGTTGGCTATAGCGCGAAAACAAATGAACCGATCATCATATATTTTTGTGGGCTTATTAAGTACGTAATAATCTTGCTTTAAAACGAGAGACTTTTAAAAATATAAATTTTTTAAAAAATTGTGAATAGCGAAATTACAAAACGTGACCGTTTGTGATCATAAATCGGTCAAAAAACTAACTAAAATCTTCAAAATACCGATAATCCGGAGGTACCGTTCTATGGGGGCTATATCAAAACGTGGACCTACACCCAAAATTCTCAGTTGGAATGTTTCATACCTCTGCTGAAGACTAACCAACAAATTTCAGTAATTTCGTTTGGTCATTATGACTAAAACTTTCAAAATACTGAAAATACGGAGGTACGGTTCTATGGGGGCTACATCAAAACGTGGACCGACCATCCCAGTTTTTTGTCCTGGATATTGTATGTCAATAATAGGTAAGTGTACCAAAATTTATGCACCTACAACAACCCTTCTATTTTTGGTCACAGTTAATATGGACTCGCGCTTTGGCCCCCTTATGCTAAACTTTGTTATCTTTGTTATCGAGGGAACAAGACGGATGTTGTTGTTGTTGGGCGGCTCATTGGCGATTACGGACCACTCGTCCATTTGAACATCCTTGTTCATTATCGCCAGATAATGGTTGCGTCGCACTTTATCATGGCAAACAAACTCTAGTTGGAAGTCTCATTGGGACTTCGTGGGCAGGCTGGAAGCGCATGATAACTCTCGAACGGATCAACCGATTCGGTCCAAAATTTGGCTTTTGTAATATTTCGTCCAAATTTAGTTTAAGTTTAAAGATAGGTTATATCGGTCCTCTCCTTCCGGTACCTCCCGCACAAAAGTTCGGAAATATTCGGAAAATTTGTGCGCACGATAACTCTTGAAGGGAGTAACCGATTTGGTCCATACTTTGCCCGTCTTGAAATTTCTTCCAGAATTAGATGAGGTTCCAATATGGACCCAACAGGTCCACTCCTTCGGTCACCTCCCACACAAATTTTCGGATAATTTCAGTTTAGCACCTGCTTTGATTTTTGTTGTAAATTCCCCACAAAAGTTCAAAATTTGTGTCTAAATGCAGTTTAGAGTATGTTCGAAGATCCTTTATAAATATGTACCGATGCTGTTCGTCGTGCTCCTGTTTACAGCGATATTATATTTTCCATGGAAAAGTCCATGCTTCCTGCCATACTGGTCTAAAATGCATACGCGCCATATCTATCGAAAAGTTATGACTCTCAAAATAAGATCCACTTCCATAATTGACTATGTCGGTCCATTCCTTTAAGTACCTCCTCCGCAACGCGTTTGAACTTTAATCCTAATCCACATTACAGTCGGCAAGAACAAATGTCCAAAAAGGGCCACAAAATTCTGGAAAGATCCTAAATTCTATCTGTTCGTGGATAAACGTTTCAATTCACATAGGCTGAGGGTATATCGGCCTTTTTGTAGAAAATTTACTTCTGTTGAAACTGGGGTATGGGGTATTGTAACTCGGGAATTGTTGCAAAATACAATAACTTTTAAACGCATTTAGGTAAAATAAACTGTTTTAGCACGATTCACCGATGGATTTATTAAAATTATAATTTGAGCGGAAGCTGTAATCATATTAATGTAAAAAAATAAGAAAAAATCGTTGAAGGAAACGAGTTTTTTTTAAGTCAATTTTCAATTAGTGGCTTTACAATACATTGTGGAGTATAATGTCCAAAGAAGAAATTAAAGAATACACTTCAGAGATGAAGTTTCTAATGTATGATTTTTTAATATAACCACTGCATCAATCTCAAACGGATGCTGACATTTGAAGACTGAAAAACTGGGTTTTTTGAATTTTTGCTCTAATCGGGACGCGCAAGTGTACTCGTTTAAAAACTGATTACGATATTGTAGCACTCGCGGTTACGCATTTTTGATGTATAACTCGGGCGTGTAGCCTTCAAAGGTTCACAACAATCTCAGCTTAGAATCGAAATTTTGGTGCGTAAATTTTTATAAAAAACCTGTTTTTTGTATTCAAAATTTGTAACTGCCATTAAATTGTCGGTGAAACCCGCGTGAACTTAGTTTTTTTACGTTCTGAATCTAATAAGCCATGATGCGTCCAAATCCGTCCACAAGATCGGCGGATATGATACCCCTCAAATTTCGAAAATCAGCAAAAAAAGTTTTTGAAAATTGCGCGCATAGAAACGCGTTTTGGAAGTGTAATTTTTACTGAAATAAATAGAGCTATCTGCCTGTTTAAAATGTGCGAAAAAATATATTTCAAAACTATCGCTAATCCGGAGATACAATTGATTTTTTCTAAAAATTAAGTGCAATGCTACATCCACGGTTCTTGATGGATCGCAATGAAACGACATCAAATGATATATTTTTTAAAGGTTATCATCGAAATCGGATGCGCATAAAATGTAAAAGAACTTCGTGGAAATTATGACCATTTTATGGTATTTTGCGCCCTAATATGCAACGAATGCTACATCGTGGCCGCCAAGTAGAATTTCACAAACTGTACATCAAATAAAAGTGATTGATTCGCTGTGTTGGAAAATCGGATGAGCATAACGTCATTTTCACTATTACGCGGTTTATATGCATTTCAAATGTTGTAATATTCAATATAACATTATTTTAATGTTATGCCACAATTGGAATTCCTAGTGATTTAATATAATGTTCAAAAAATATTCGCCAATAGGAAAACTATAAGCGAAAAATTTGTTGCAACGGAATATCTTCATTATTGCGTGAAATTTGGACGAAAATGACGAAGAACTCAAGCATTTTTTCTTCGACCTTTCCTATAGAACCATAAAAAAATAAAATGAGAATAGCATGATTTTGAATTTTTTTTCGTGATATTTTTTAATTTTTATTTTAAAAATTGATTGCAATACTATGGTAATAACTGTCTTGATCCTGAATGGTCATCTCGGAAGTGGAATATCGCGGTCAGCCCAATTTTTTAAAAATGTATAATTATAGGCAATATCCTTAATTTTAGTAAGCGTGACTACAAAAACGCTATAAACACTGGCTTCAATAATTGGGAAAGCGCGATCAACCCCACATTTTGGAATACAGTACAACCCAAACAACGTTAAATGTCTCTTGACGGAAATTCCAAAAAATCGATTGAGAAATCAGACAAAACATAACTTCAAAGATAGTTAAATAAATAGAACGTCTAAAAATGTACATTGGTCACTAAAGCGATGGGCCAGTAATTCGGTGCATCTATAACCTATCTAAATGTATATAGGGTTCTTTAAGACTGACATGATTTTCTAAATTAAACTTCCGAATCGGCTGAACCGAATTGGATGAAATTGTGTGTAGGTTCATAAGATTGTAGAATACCGAAAATGGAGGGTGTGGGGCACCTCCCCAACAACGGGTTTTAACAAATCGCAAAATATCAGAGATTATTAGACGTATTGGTACTTAATACAATTACAATTTTGGCCTCTGCCATTAATGGGTGTTTTGGAAGCAGAATACCGCGATTGCGTCCAATTTTTGAAAGCTTTATTCTTACTGATTAGATTTACAAATTTAGTAAGTAAGACAGCAAACATGGCATGAACATTGACTTCAGTGCTTGGAATAACTAACTCTATCAAAACCACGTTTTTTAATACAGCAAAGTCTAGATTTATGAATCATTTTTTATGAATCACAGATGTTTTCATGTTTAGGAGTGCAAAATAGTAACGTGTTCAATGAAACATATTTCTGTTAACAAGAAGTAAAAACGACGTTAGGTTCGACAGGCCCCAACTTTTATGCACACCACCAAAAATTATATTGAAATGAGGTTTAAGCCATTCCGGTTGAATAATGTGGCTAAAACATTCAAATCCCCAAAAAACCGGTAAGTATCGGTTTATGAATGAAAACATTGATTTATACCGACAATTCTCTGCTAAAATATTTGATACCTCCAAGGAACACTAAATACCAAATAGAGCCATTTCTGTTGAATAATGCCGCTAAAACCTTGAAAATATTGAAAATCTGAAGGTATCGTTTAATGAAGGCTACATAAAAAACTTCTACCGAATAACCTATGCGGGAATGTTTTATACCCACAATGAAGACAACACACCAAATTGCCATAGCCATTTCGGTGGGACTAAAACCTCCAAATTATCGAAACTCGGGAGGTACTGTCCTATATGCCGATAATTCTCCGCAGAATTGGTTTATACATCCAAGAGAGACTAAGTACCAATTATAGCCATTTCGTATGAATAATGTGGCTATAAACTTGAAAATACCGAAGATCTAGAGGTACCGTTCAATAAAGACTATTTAGAAACCTGGACCTGTACCGAATATACTATGTTTTATACCCACACTAAATACTAAATACCAAATTGCAGCCATTTCGGTGGGATAATAAGACTAAAACCTCCAAAATATCGACACTCGGGCGGTACCGTGCTAGGGTAGTTCTATCAAAACGTGGACCAATGCTGATAATCCTTTGCAAAAATGCTCTCTAAGGGAGACTAAATTCCAAAATATTGTGATTTCGGTAGGATAATGCGGCTAAAACCTTGAAGATTCCGAAAATCGGGCTGTCAGTTCAAATATAACCAATTTTCAATACCAAACATGCTACGAGAAAAAATAAAAACTTCTGTACCAAATTGAAAAGCTCCCCAGCAAAAATACTCATTACAAATTGGCCTACTTTCTCATTATTTTAACACGGGCATGCCATAGGGAGTAAGTACTTATTTTTTGGCCACTAAAAAGTAGTTACTCCCTGTTACTTCAAGTCGTAACTACTTATTTAAGTACTTATTTATTTACTTTTAAGTGGCAAAAAATAAGTACTTACTGCCTATGACATGCCCGTGTTAAAATAATGAGAAAGTAGGCCAATTTGTAATGAGTATTTTTGCTGGATCTATGTTAAATATCGCGAGCTGTATCTTGATTTCAACAGATAGACGGACATCGTTATATTCACTTATTTTTTATGTTGATCACGAATATGTGCTTTATTGGTTCTCCGACGAATATTGAGATGTGTTACAAACAGAATCATAAAGTTAATTATACCTTTCATATTATGGTGGAGGCTTTAATTAAAGTAATTTTTTATTTTACATCTGGAGATACCATTGCATGAGGGTTACACCAAAACGTCGATTTATCGTCAATTCGGTTCGAATATCTAGAGGTATCAATATTAGATAGATACATTGTAGATAGATTACTAAGCCTTACACGGAAATCCAAAACGACGGGCCAGCAACGCGGAACCGGGTTAGCTAGTATATATATATACTAGCTATATATATTCTTGATCAGCGTGCAATTCTACATCGATATAGCCATGTCCGTCCGTCTGTCCGTCTGTGGAAATCACTCTAGCGTCCGAACGGATTTACGTAGGTGGATGAAGTTTTGGGAAAATCTATTATATGTACGTAGGAATTTTGGTACTGAAAGTATGTATGTAGGTCCACGCTTTCGTATAGCCCCCATACAAAATGACGCGTGACGCGTCGTCGTTTTAAGGAATTTTTAAGATATTTGTCCCATTTTACCATCGAATTGGTTGTAGTTTGATATTTTGTGTCTCCAGAGGCCAAAAAACGTTCTTACCAAAGTTGGTTTACATAGGCCCACGTTTTGGTATAGCCCCCATATAACGCCCCATATAAAGTACGCGTCATGTATACCCTACACCACTATGTGGGAGGGTATTATAAGTTGGTTTTGGCCAAAAAGTTTGTAACGCATCGAAATAATGGTCGTAGACCCATACTTATATATACCAAAACAAGTGAGCAAAGGCTATAGTCGGGACGGAGCCGACCATGTGATACCCTACACCACTACCCCTGTGCATAAGCTTTTCACTGGTAAACATTTCTTTTAGGGAATATAATCCGACTACCACCAAAAATAATATGCCTCTTTCTCTCTGGGACCCCCATAAGCAACCAAAATTACGTGACCATCCGATCAAAATTACGACCTGTAGCTTGATTGCAAAAAATGGAAGAATTGGATGCATTACCGACTATTGTGGTATCTCCCTTGTTTGACCAACTTCGCCAACCTGCTTTACACCAATGTAAAGGTAATATTTTCTTCTTCCATAGACAGGCTTTGCCGTTGGTATACCCCTACTAGAAGCCGATATATTCACAAAGAAAAAAACTTTGAATTTGTCTCCAAATACGTTTTTCCGCATTCCGACCCCTAAATATTATCGGACTATCACCAAAATCAATAGGCTTCTTCCTCTGTGGGGCCCCCATCTACCCCCAAAAATTTTGTCACTATCCGATCAAAATTCCAACTTGTAGCGTGATTACAAAAAATGGAAATATTGGGTATATTACTGAATTTTGCAATATCTCGGTTTGCTCACTTACGCCAACATACTTTGCATCAATATAAACGAGATCTTTTCTTCTGCCTTTTGGAATACTCCAACCAGAAGCGGAGATATTCGCATAAAAAACGTTGACATTTCTCCACATAAGCTTTTCGCTTATTCCGACTCCTGAATATTATCCGACCATCACCAAACTAAATAGGCTTCTTCCTCTGTGGTCCCGCATCAACTCCCAAAAAATTCGTGACGATCCGATGAAAATTGCGACCGATTACAAAAAAACCGTGATTACAAAAAAATTGGAAAATAGGACGCATTATCGACTATTGCCATATCTCTGCTATTTGACCACCTACGACAACCTGCTTTACATCCTTGTAAAGGTGATATTTTCTACTTTCTTTGCCAGGTTTTGCTTTAGATGTACCTCTTAAATAAACAGAGATATTGGCTTTGAAATAAAACGTTGACCTTTCTCCAAATAAGTGTTTGCCCATTCCACCCCTGAATATTATCCGACCATCATCAAAATCAATAGGCTTCTTTCTCTTTGGGACCCCCATTAACCCCCAAAATTTCGTGACGATCCGATCAAAATTGCGACCTGTAGCGTGATTACAAGAAAATCGGAAAATGGGATGCATTATCGACTATTGCCATATCTCTGCTATTTGACCACCTACGACAACCTATTTTACATCGTTGTAAAGGTGATATTTTCTACTTTCCTTGCCAGGTTTTGCTTTTGATATACCTCTTAAAGAAACAGAGATATTGGTTTTAAAATAAAATGTTGACTTTTCTCCAAATAAGTGTTTGCCCATTCCGACCCCTAATTATTATCCGACCAACACCAAAATCAATAGGCTTCTTCATCTGTGAGACCCCCATTAACCCTTAAGTTTTCGTGACGATCCGATTAAAATTGCGACCTGTAGCGTGATTTCCAAAAAAATAGAAAAATGGGATGTATTACCGACTATTGCGATATCTCCGTTATTTGGTTACCTACGCCGACCTAGTTTGCATCACTGTGAAGACGGGATCTTCTACTTTCATAGTCAGACTTTGCTTTTGGAAAGTTTTCAACCAAAGCTGTGATATTCGTCAATATAGTTAAAATCGCAAAAATGAAAATTGGGGTTTTATTTGCTACTATTGTTATATCTTCGTTGTTTGATTACCTACGAGCACCTGCTTTACATCATTAGAAAGGTGATATTTTCTTCTTTCATTGTCAGGTTTTGCTTTTGGTATACCCCGTATAGAAACTGAGATATTCGCTTTGGAAAAAAACGTTGTCATTTTATCCACCTAAGTTTTTTGCCCTTTCCGACCCCTAAATATTATCCGACCATCACCAAAATCAATAGGCTTCTTCCCCTCCGGGACCCCTATCAACATGCCAAATTTCGTGACGATCCGATCAAAATTGCGACCTGTAGCGTGATTACAAGGTTTAGATGGACAGACGGACAGACGGACAGACGGACGGACGGACGGACGGACACACATAGCCAGATCGACTCAGCTCGTCGAGACATTCATTTTGATATATATATGTATGGGTCTACGACCATTATTTCGATGCGTTACAAACTTTTTGGCCAAAACCAACTTATAATACCCTCCCCACATAGTGGTGTAGGGTATAATGAATGTCTCGACGAGCTGAGTCGATCTGGCTATGTGTGTCCGTCCGTCAGTCCGTCCGTCCGTCCGCCTGTCCGTCTGTCCGTCTGTCCATCTAAACCTTGTAATCACGCTACAGGTCGCAATTTTGATCGGATCATCACCAAATTTTGGGTGTTGATGAGGGTCCCGGAGGGGAAGAAGCCTATTGATATTGGTGATGGTCGGATAATATTCAGGGGTCAGAATGGGCAAAAAACATATGCGGATAAAAAGACAACGTTTTTTTCCAAAGCGAATATTTCAGCTTCTGTATGGGGTATACCAAAAGCAAAACCTGGCAATGAAAGTAGAAAATATTACCTTTCTAATGACGTAAAGTGTGTTTTCGTAGGTGATCAAACAACGAAGATATCACAATAGTCGCAAATAAAACCCAAATTTTCATTTTTGCGATTTTAATTATAATGACGAATATCACAGCTTTGGCTGGGGACTTCCAAAAGCAAAGCCTGACTATGAAAGTAGAAGATTCCACCTTTACAATGATGCAAACTAGGTCGGCGTAGGTGACCAAATAGCGGAGTTATCGCAATAGTCGGTAATTCATCCCATTTTTCCACTTTTTTTGGAAATTTTGAGGGTCTCAAAGAGGAAGAAGCCTATTGTTTTTGGTGAGGGTCGGATAATATTTAGGGGTAGTAAACGGCAAAAAACTTATTTGGATAAAAAGACAAAGTTTTTTTTCCAAAGCGAATATCTCAGCTTCTATATGGGGTGTACCAAAAGCAGAACCTGACAATTAAAGTAGAAAATATCACCTTTTTAACGATGTAAAGTAGGTTCTCGTAGGTGATCAAACATCGAAGATATCACAATAGTCGCAAATTAAATCCAAATGTTCATTTTTGCGATTTTAGGTATAATGACGAATATTACAGCTTTGGTTGGGGATTTTCCAAAAGCAAAGCCTGACTATGAAAGTAGAAGATCCCATCTTTACAATGATGCAAACTAGGTCGGCGTAGGTGACCAAATAACGGAGATATCGGTAGTCGGTAATACATCCCATTTTTTCCATTTTTTGGAAATCACGCTACAGGTCGCAGTTTTGATCGGATCGTCACAAAATTTCGACTGTTACTTAGGGCCTCACAGAGGAAGAATACTACTGATTTTGGTGATGGTCGGATAGTATTTAGGGGTCGGAATGAGCAAAAACTTTAAAAAACTTTGGAGAAAAAGTCGACATTTTATTCCAAAGCAAATATCTCAGCGTCTATAAGGGGTATACAAAAAGCAAAACCTGGCAATGAAAGAAGAAAATATCACCTTTACAACGATGTAACGTAGGTTGTCGTAGGTGGTCAACCAACAATATCGCAATAGTCGCTAATAGAACCCAACTTTTCATTTTTGCGATTTTAATAATAATGACGGATATCACACCTTTGGTTGGGGACCTTCTAAAAGCAAAGCCTAACTAAGAAATTAGAAAATCCCATCTTTAAAATTATGCGAAGTAGGTTGGCGTAGGTGGTCAAATAATACAGATAGCGCAATAGTCGGTAATACATCCCTTTTTTCCACTTTTTCTGCAATCACACTACAGGTCAGAATTTTGATCGGATCATAACGAAATTTTCTCACAGAGACAGAAGCCTATTGATGTTGGTGATATCGATAGTAGTCAAATATAAAATTAAATATTAATTATTTTGGATCAGTTCGCCTTAAGTCATTTGGTATAAAACCCAGGTAGGTGAAAACTTTCGTATCTCCCTAAAAGAAATGTTTTCGAGTGAAAAGATTATGCACAGAGGTAGTGGTGTAGGGTATCACATAGTCGGCCCCGTACCGACTATAGGCTTTTCTCACTTGTTTTTAAAATATTTTGAATGTACTAGTCCCATTTGACGACAGAATCGGTTGTAAATTTGTATTTTGTGTTTTGTTAACATCGGACGTGTGACGGATGAATAGCAATCGCATGTGTTATTGTCGCCTAACAGTTTGGAATTCTAGTTACAAACAACAACACTATACAAACCAGTTGCTTTCTTCTTATGGCTCCCACTCGTTCGCGAGTATAAGAGAATCTCAGTGGTGTTAACGTTCTCTCATACTTGAACTATGAGTTCGAGTAAGAGAAAATTAAACGGTAAAGCTCCAAGCAGTACTGCGAAACATAACAAACCCAATGTCACTACTGTCAACTATTACAAACCTTTGCAAATTCAAAACGATGAGAATGATGAAATTGAAGATCAGCCAGCTGATAATATGGATGCCTCCATACCTAAAGCAACAAAAAATGTCATACCACCAATAACTATTATTAAATTGGATGGCGAACAAATTAAAAATTTCTGCAAAGAATTAAAAGTCATTAAATACTCGATTCGTAGAATTTCAATCGGGTATAAATTAATTTCTGATCTACAATATGATTACGAAATCATAATTAAATATTTGAAGGAGAAAGAAGTCGAATTTTTTACATACACCTCCAAATCTAACCGCCCATATAAGGTTGTTCTATCTGGACTGGACAAATTGGATCCATCAGCCTTAAAATTGACCTTAATCAAAAAGGGTTTGAAATGCATTGATATTAAGCCCGTATTCAGAAAGGATAAGTTCAATAATGATATTATACTTTATGCAGTATACATTAAGAAGGGCACAGTTACCATGAAAGAATTAAGAGAAAGTTATTCAAAAATTGACTTTGTTAATGTCAAGTGGCACTACCAAATTAAAACTAAAAAAATAACTCAGTGCTACAATTGCCAGATGTTTGGGCATGGCTCCAATAACTGCTGCATAAAAATATTTTGTTCAAATTGTGCCGGTCGTCACAAGACAGCCGACTGTACTGTTGATACCCCTAAATGCGCTAATTGTGGTGACGCGCATAAGTCCACCGATGCTTCTTGTCGCAGTAGACAAGCATATCTAAATCTGAGGAGTCGAAGTGCCAGAAACCCCACCAGAATTTCTCATCCATCATACTCAAATATTAGAAATCCTAATATAAGCTATGCTTCTACTATATCTCCTAATTCTACTGTCATTCCTAATAATGACAATAATGATTTGTTCACTTTTGATCAATTAAAAAATATAACTTTTGAATTAATGTCAAATTTAAAAAATTGTAAAACAAAAGCAGAGCAATTTGAAGTTGTAACTTCAATTGCTTTTAAATTTCTCTCTTAATTATGAGCGAAAGTATTAAAATATTAACTTGGAATGCGAGAGGATTCCGAAACAAACATTTAGAATTTTTTGATTTTTTGTTAAGACAAGATGTAGATGTGGCATTAATTAATGAAACATGGCTTAATGACGATATCGTTATTAAGCATGCTCATTTTTGTTGTTACTTCATAAATAGGCAAAACTCCCGTGGTGGAGGAGTGGCGGTTGTGATTAAAAAGGATATTAATCATGAATATATTCATGCCATTGATACTACCGTAATAGAAAATGTAGGTGTTAGAATCATTTTTCCTAATAATAGATCGTTAACTTTATATAGTTGTTATTTCCCTGGAGGTTCAGCTGGACCTTCGGACATTAAAAAAGTACAATTTAAATCTGATTTATTAAAATTTTCCAGAATCAATGGTGACTATATTATTGGAGGTGACTTCAATAGTAGACACCAAAGTTGGGGTTGCGCAAGATTAAACTGTTGGGGTGGTATAGTTCATGATTTAATTACGGTAAACACATTCGCCATGATATTCCCTCCAGATCCAACATTTGTACCAACAAGTAGTACAACAAACCCTTCTACTCTAGACTTTTTTATAACGAATATTCCAGATAGGTTATCTTCAGCAGAAACACTTAACAGGCTGAATTCGGATCACCTTCCTGTGCAAATAACTGCTAACTTGGCGTGCAGAAGACAACATTTACTAAAGTACGACTTTAAAAATGCAAATTGGAATATGTTTAGACGATTTATAAACAATAACATTGTATCACTTCTTAGAATGCCAATGTACAATAAAACTGATATAGATACTGTGATTGAAAAATTTTCTAATCTTTTAAATGACGGAGTGGCAGCTAGTGTTCCATTAAAAAATGTTAGTAATTTGTTTGTGAAAAGACTTCCCCAATCAGTACTAGCCTTGATTAGACTTAGAAACGTTGCTAGAAGGAAATGGATTAGACAAAGGCTTCCTCTATACAAATCTCAAATGACTTTCCTTAATAAGGTAATCTCTCAACAGGTTTCTGATATAAGAAACAAAAATTGGAATGATCTTTTAATTAGTTTACCTAAAGGTAATACGAAATTTTGGAATATTTCTAAAATTATTAAAAAGAATTATAAAACTATACCCGTCTTGAAATACAATGGAAGTACTTATGTTACAAATGCTGAGAAAGCAGAATTATTGGCTAACCATTTTCTTGCTAATCACAAGGTCTCTGAGCATTTAAGCGATGACAGCACAAAGGAATTGGTAAAAAATTCTATAGACACCATAAATAGTATCGAACTTCCTATAAATACTTATACAGTCAGTCTCAATCAAGTTCAACAAATTGTGAAAAGTCTTAAGACACGCAAAGCGTCTGGACTTGATGGAATATCGAATAGAACCCTAAAGGAACTACCTATTATGGCATTTAAACTACTTCAATCTATTTACAACCACTGCTTTAAATATTCGTACTTCCCAGTTATATGGAAGCAATCCAAGATAATACCTATACTAAAACCTGGAAAGCGTAACAGTAGTCCGGAGTCATACCGTCCAATAAGCTTGCTCAATACAATGAGCAAAATCTTGGAAAAAATCATCAAAGAGAAAATTGTTCAATTTATAGACGATCGTAATATTTTACCATCCCAACAATTCGGGTTTCGCTCCGAACACAACACCATTCAACCCCTTATCAGAATAAGAAACACTGTTAAACATAACTTTGATTTGGGGAAGTCAACAGCAATGGTTCTGCTTGACATTAAAGCTGCTTTTGACTCAGTCTGGCACGACGCCCTAATTCATAAACTGTTTCTACTTAACTTCGACTTATCAATCATTAAGATTATTAAAAGCTTTCTATCGGATAGATCCTTTAATGTTCACATCGGTAATGCAATTTCTGAACCTTACAGTATTAGCGCAGGATGTCCTCAAGGTTCCTGTCTTTCGCCTATACTCTATAATATCTTTACTCATGATTTTCCTATTGTAGTCGGCTGTAACTCGTCCATTTTTGCGGATGACACAGCCCTCCTATGTTCCGATCTTTTATCAGAAGATATTATAAACACATTAAACGCAGGTGTAGAAACAGTGGTACAATACTTCACCAGGTGGAAAGTTATGATTAATGCAGCAAAAACACAGGCTATTTTCTTCACAAGAAAACGAAAAGAATGTTTCATTCCTCAATCGAATATTGTTGTAGCAAACTCTGAAGTACCCTGGGAAGATAAAGTTAAATACCTTGGGGTAATATTAGACAAGAAGTTGATATTCAAAGAACACATTGGTTACATTATTCATAAAGTCAACATAACCACAAAAATATTGTATCCGTTAATAAGCAGAAACTCTAAATTAAGTATAGATAATAAGGTGTTGTTATTGAAAACAATCTTCCATGCCATTCTATTCTATGCAGCACCCATGTGGTACACAGCATCAAATTGCCATATTAAAAAACTTCAAGTTTGCCAAAATAAGCTTTTGAAATTACTTTATAATCTGCCATGGTACTTTAATGTACAAAATTTTTCAAACCGCTGTCGCATTTCAAGTTATCCACATATTAATGCTTTATGTAGCTAAAATTTTATTTTCTAACTATGTATATAATTTTTATTTTCTATATAAAACTTTTTTTTTTTTTTTTTTTTTTTTTGCTTCATGGGGTTTTCTATTTTCTCCCAAGTTATTATATCTCTTAAACCTTAATAAATGTACATAAACAAATGTAATGCTTAAGTTGAAAAATTGTAATTAATTGATCTCTTAAATATATAACTATTATATTATTGTAAATAAGTATGTTAATATTCCACAATAAAAATACACGAAAAAAAAACATTTTTACCATAAAATGTTTATATAGGTCTACGTTTTGATATAGCCCCCATAGGACGATATCTCCCGATTTTCGGAATTTTGAAGGTTTTGGCCTCATTGTCACACCGAGATGGCTGAAATTTGGTAGTTAGTCTTCATTGGGGGTATAAAACTTTCCCCCAGAAATTTGAACTTAACGCTTTTCCTACTTGCTTCTATTTTCAAACACTACCTAAAAATCAATATTCATTTAATTGTATTGCATATTGCAATAATGCTTATTTGGAAAGTACAGCAGGTTAAAGAAAAATTTCACGTTATTATGGCTTCAATTTCCTGTCATTTTCTAAATACCAATAAACTGTCGTATAACATAGGAGCATATTCGCATACTCATAGAATATTTTGCCAATACGACTCTCTCATACAAGGGTATCTTCAATACTTACAGCCATCTAAAATTTTGACTCTTAAATTTTATAGCAGCCTTTTTATCGTTTTATTTAGAAAAGCTAGCAAGCATAAAATGGTCAACAGCATATCCATACGGTGGACACATATAAGGTTACATGGTTTAATAACACTGGCTTTGAGTTTGGGTATACTTGGGCCATTTTAGCCATTTCACAGTTGCCCAAAGGCTGCCAAACTAAAACTATAGCTAGCTCGCCAAGAATAACATGATTTGACGCCAGTATCCTGGCAGTGGTAATAGCAGTTCAATGATTAAGGTTGGTTGGTATTAGTCTGCCTAAAGCAACCATCAGTACTATTAAATTCTGTTAAAGTGTGGGTATTGGTTGCTCAGGTTAAGGTGTTGACAGTACTTGTGGTTGTTTGCGTTCTCTATTCACACTCTTTCCTACCAAATATTGTCGTTGATTTTTGTTTGCTGTTGGCCAACTGCTTGGTAAATGGTGTATTGTCGTGTATGCATTGGAATGCTAAATGCGTATTTTCTCCCATATTCAACATAAACATATGTCTGATATTATTAATGGAAGACGTCCCTCTGTAGAGGGATAACGGGTAACGTAGGGGATCAAAGACACTAGGCAACGTGCCAGAACTTATAATGGTCCCTTATCATCTCATGTGGACACTAATTTATCCGAGGTGTCACCTGGCGAGCTGCCTTTAACAACCATTAATGGTAAGTAGTTATCATGTGCCGCGCGTTCCCCTATAGAACGCCAAAAACATTGTACTATGAAACCAACACCATCGTCCTAAGAAAAACAAGTTTAATCGCACGGGGCCGACCATGTGATACCCTACACCACTTCCTCTGTTTACTAGTTTACCACGGAATTTATTTCAAATGATTGCGAAACTTTATGTTTTTTATATAATTGATGTTTTTGCATGATTTATTATTGATAACATTTGCATCAAGTTTCGTGTTCGTAATTTGTCGGAATATGCCACTAGAATGTAAAAGTTGGACCAAAAATAAAATTTGGACATTTTCCCCACAATGGTCATTTTCACCCACTAAATACTATTCGATAATTTGTAAAAATTATTGGCATTTTCCTTTACCAAACCTCTAACTTCGGGAAATTTCGTGAGTACCCCACTGAAGTTGACGACCCCCGCTGCCATGATTTGCGAATCTGCACCTGGAATTTTCGCACTCTATATGGAGAAGGTGCACTTTACACATTGGCAGATGTACTTGGAAAGTACGAGGCCGACAATACTGCCATACAGAAAATTATTAAGCTAATTTAACAAATTATTAGGTTTTTGTTTCCCATAAATAATTTATTATTTTCTAGATATTTTAAGTGAAATATTGTTTTTAAGTTTGTGTACTAAAAATGTACTTCATTTAAAAAAAGCATAAAATATGTATTCAATAGGTCGTTAACCTTTTATGGAGCTATATCAAAGTGTGGACCTATATTTTTGGTGGAGAAGTTTTGTGACCACTGGGAACCTCAAATGTCGAATTACATATACTTATGTCAAAAATTGTACCTAAAATCCAAAAACCGAAAATCGGGAGGTACGTTTATATGGGGACAATACCAAAACATGAACCTATATTAACATGTTAACATTAACATGTTTTGTGACCACTCAAATGTCAAATTACGGGTAGTTCGGTCGCAAAATGTATCTACAATCCTCAAAATACCGAAAATCGTGAGGTACCGTTATATGGGGTCTATACCAAAACATTGACCTATGTTGACAGTTTTTAGTGGAGATGTTTTGTGATCACTAGGAACCACACCTGTCAAATTACAGGTAGTTCGGGAGCTACCGTTATATGGGGGATATACCATAACATGGACCTATGTTGGCGGTTTTTAGTGGAGATGTTTTGCGGTCACTAGGAACCTCAACTGTCAAATTACAAGTAGTTCTATGAAAAAATTTAGTTAAATCTTCAAAATACCAAAAATCGGGAGCTACCGTTATATGGGGGATATACCAAAACATTTACCTATGTTAACGGTTTTTAGTGGAGATATTTTGTGACCAATGGGAACCCCAAAAGTGAATTTGCAGGTAGTTCGGTCAAAAAATTGAGCTAAAATCCCCAAAATACCGAAAATCGGGAGGTACTGATCCAAAATAAATAAATCGAAATTATGTATTTGTATACTGAAGGGAAAGTGGTGTAGGGTATCATATAGTCGACTCTGCCCACTTTGGTCTTTCCCTTACTCGTTTTTATTGAAATTGTCTCCATATCTAAACATAAAATTGAATTTTGTTTATGAGCCTATATTTATACTGGACTTGATAGATAATGTTGTTTGTGGATGGAACAGCACCAAATGATTTGTGCAACAACGAATCGGTGTTCCTTATAAACACACTAATACAAGTTACAACTACACCTTTTGCTAGTTTTCCAAAAGTAATTAAGAAATATACTTTACAATGTGATTCAATTTTCCTATCCACGGTGCTCTTGAAACAATTTTAAATGGAAGGTGCTTACACCTCGGAAGTTCTTGCGGACTCTGAAACTACAATGTTTATAAATGAGAAAAATCAAAAAACAAAAAAAAAAAAAAAATCGCCGGAGCGCTCTTTAAATAAATAGCGAATTAAGTAGACATTTTTAGGGGTTGTTTAGGTTTTCATGATTTTGCTTAGAAACCGCAAGTCCAATCGAAATGGAGCTAAAGAAAATGTTGTAGCTATAAAAATTGTCTACAAGATTGGCATTTATGATACTCTCGTCGGCTTTACCGTTTTTGAGATATAGAAGTTCAAATTGGGACAATTCGAATTCAATTCAATTCTGTATCGCTCCCTTATAAAACAATGTCATGACTGCAAATTCCCAACTTAAACTTATATATCTAAATAAATGTTACAACTTAGGAAAAGTTACTTAAGCCAGTCTTGTAGAGAATTTTCACAGCTTTAAGATTTTCTCAGGTCCCATATCGATAAGACTTACCGTATTCAAGCAAAATCGCGAAACCCTAACAAAAAAACCAAAAATGTAAACTGAGCTTCTTTATCTCAAAAATGGTACAGGCTAAGAACAAATGATAAAGTCAATCCTCTAGAGAATTTTCACAGCTACAACATTTTCTTTAGCTCCATTTCGATAGGACTTGCGGTTTTCGAGCAAAATCGTGAAAACCGAAAAAACACCTAAAAATGTGAATTTTGACCGCTATTTATTTAAAAATCCCTCCAGCGATTTTTTTGTTTTTGGATTTTTCTCATCTATAAACACTGCTGTTTCAGAATTCATAAAAACTTTCCCTTTGTAGGCGGTTTTCATCAAAAGTTAGTTAAGGCGCACCCTTCATGGCATTGTTTTATAAGGGGGCGATACAGTCAGTGCATTGTCCCAATTTGAACTTCTATATCTTTAAAATGGTAAAAACTACGAAAATATCACAAAGGTTGATATTGTAGAGAATTTTCATAGCTACAAAATTTTTTTAGTCCCACTTTGTAGGGCTTGCACTTTCTAAGCAAAATCGTGAAAACGTATACAACCCCTAAAAATGTCAACTTAAATCGCGATTTATTAAAAAAGCGCTTCGGCGATTTTTTTTTGTTTTTTTATTTTTCTCATCTATGAACATTGTAGTTTCAGAATCCGCAAAAACTTCCAAGGTATATGCACCTTCCATTTAAAATTGTCTCAAGAGCACCGTGTATCATCATCAACAATATTATCGGGATTGTTGGTAGGATTTACACACACAACATAATTGACACTCATCAAGAATTTCAATCGCAATAACAGTTGCCGCATCATCATACTTCATTCGTGAATTTTATCCTTTCCAACATTTCCGATGTATGTAGAATCCGCTTAGACATATGTATCTGTGTTGATTCAATATCGTCATTCACATTACCAAATACAACGAGACACATTCTAAATTAATGTTGTTGTTGCTGCTGTTGTTGACATGGTACAATTTCTTAGAATCCTGTGTGTTCTGGTTTAATTGATGTTCTCAAATTAAAATGTCAATTACGTAGATTATTTGTTGCAAAAATGTCAGAACAGATAAACTCATTCATACATATTTAGTTATCGGAAATTTAGGTTGAGAAAATACTATGTGTAATAAGAGGAATAATGACGCGTATTAATTTGATTGATGCAAATGAAAGCGCAGTGCACACAGCTTTCAAAATATCGAAAATTGGAAGTACCATTCAATGGGGGTATATGAAAATGTGGATCAAAACGAAGCCTAAATACCAAATTTCATCCTGCTCATTTTGATATAAAGGCATGGACATATACCGAAAATTGTATGGCGGAAAGTTTGTTCTCCCAACGAAGATTAAATACAAAGTTTCAGCAATTGTAGAGGGATACCGTTCTATGTGGGCTATATCAAAACCTGGACCTATACCGACAAATATCAAATTGAAAGTTTTATACTCAAACGAAGACAAAATGCCAAATTGCTTTCAAAATATCGAAAACTGGAAGTAATTCGTGAACCTTTAATTCTTTTCTGGAATGGTTTCATAATGACGCTGGAACCTTCTAAATACCGAAAATCGGAAGGGACTGTTCTATGGGAGTTATACGAAGACGGCGACCTATTTCGACAAATTTCTAGTGGAAAGTTTAGTACACCCTAACGAAGACTTACTACCAAATTTCAGTCATATCGGAGAGAAATTAAAACGACAATCTTCCAAATTCCGAAAATCGGGAGGTCCCGTTTTATGGATACTATATACGGACAAACTTCAGGTGGAAAGTATTATATCCCCAACGAAGGCTTAATGTGAAATTTCAGGCTTTTTTAGATATGGAGGCTACAACGTTCAAAACGTTTTACAGCCCCATCGAAGACTAAATAACAAATTCCATCCAATTCGGTTGAATATTGATGCCGAAGTCTTCAAAATACCGAAAATCGGGAGAGAACGTTCTGCGGGAGATATGTGAACTAGTTTAAGATTGATGCCCTCGACAAAGACTAAATACCAAATTTCAGCAATTTCGGATGGATATTGAGGCCACAACGTTACCAACCTTAACAATAACAAACATCCTAAGAGTTATAGAAGCTTCTATACCAAATTTTAAAGACATTGGGACGAACAGAGGGACTCTGTATATCAACTTAGAATTTTATGTAGATCAAGAATATATAAAGGTACCTCCTGATTTTACCTATTTCGACCAGATTTTCTCTTCCCGCGGAAAATTTTCAATACAGGTATACGAGTGTATTTCAGTATAGCCCCCCTATAATGGGAACCCCCAAGTTCACATTCCGAATCGATTTGGTATGGGGTGTGGTAAATTTCAAATGTAGGTGGTGATATTGGATCAGAAGAGCAAAACCCCGAAAAGGGATTTGAACTCACAGGCGAATTTTTATTATATGGCAAAGTCCGCAGTGCCTTCCCAACGGATTTAGTAAAAAGGTTACAAACTTCCAGGATATTTGTTCTAATCCCAAAAATCAAAATGCTGATTTTGCGCCAAATCGATTAGAAAATTTGGCCAAGGTCCTCGAAGAAGTAAAATCAGGAGATAACTAACTACATTGATATGTTCCCCTGGTAAACGAAGAGTTTAATCATTTTGGAGAGTTTAATCATTTTGGAGAATGGGGCCAAGATCATCTAAGTAGTTAAAACCAGGATGTATGTACCTACAGTGATATATTTTTTTCTTTTGTTTTTTTTTTTTTTTTTTGCAGAAAAAAAATCTAAACCGAGGTATACCTTTATATGGGGGCTATACCAAAAAGTGGACTGCTTAGCCCATTTTGTACACCAATGAGGGCATAATTAAATTTGTCATTCCGTTTGTAACTAAAATTTGGTTTTTGTCTTCGTGGGGGTACAAAACGTTCCCGCTGAGAACGTTTTGATATAGCCCGCATAGAAGGATTATTGCGCTTTCTCAGATTGGAAGGTACAACTATGCCGCTCGATGTCAATGTAGCGAATTTTAGTTGGTATTTGAGATTCTCAATGGGTAGAAAACCTCCACGCAGGAAATGATCAATATAGGTTAATCTTTTGGTATATTCCCTATATGAAGATACCTCCATATTTTACGAAGTTGGAAGGTTATATTGCATCAATAAGCATACATGCGTAAAATAAATACTTTCTGGAATTCAGAAAGGGTCGAAATACCAAGAAAATATAGCTGCTTTACCAGGGTTTTGGTGTCGAGGTATTTTTTGCTCGACTCCGACTCCAGACCAGTTTTTTCACGACTCCGGCTCCGACTCCAAGGTTTAATTCCTATACCACTGAAAATTAACAAAATGTGCACAATTTTTTGATATATTCCTATATTTTGGTCCATATATCTGTTGCTTTTTCCTAACATATTATTTAGAGAGAAGTCTCCCCTGTCCCGTCCGGGATGTTTGTGGAACAATTATTATTATTATTTAGAAAGGGCATCACGGTGCCCCATAACTAATTTTAAATGAAAGGTGCTTACACTTGGGAAGTTTTTTGCGGATTTTGAAACTACAATGTTCATAGATAACAAGTAAAAAAGTATCAGTCGGCTTTGCCGACAGAGATATACCCTCAGCCTGTGTATATTGAAACAATTTTTTTCCAAAAAACGCATGTATTTAGGGAGTTTTAAAAATTTTGGGCGTTTGAACTGACAAAAATGTTGATTAGGATTTAATATCAAAAGTTTTGCGGAGGAGATACTAAAAAGAATGGATCTCCAGCCACTACATATGGTACCATAGGGGTTTTTTACAACTTCAGGGATGTTTGCTCAAGAAGTATGAACTTGCCCCTGAAACAACTTTTACCATCGCAATTGAGGCAGCAATGCAAGTTGCTTCAACAAAAATCAAAGTGATTCGAAAGCAGGTCTTAAAGTGAACATGTATCCGAAATTTTGAGTGGGAGGTACCGGATGGAGTGGACAAATATAGTCCATATTTGAACCTGATCTATATCTGGTAGATATATTAGGATGTGTAAAGTATGGACCAATTCGGCCACTCTCTTCAAGAGTTATCGTACGCACAATTTTTCCGAACATTTTTGAACTTTTGTGGGGGAGGTACCTGAAGGAGTGGACCGATATGGCTTATCTTCGAACTTAAACTATGTTTCGACAAAATATTACTAAGGCCAAACTTTGGACCGAATCGGCAGACCTGTTCGAGACCTGTTTTGCCCTCCAACCTCCTCACACGGTGTCATAGGGGTTTTTTTGCAACTTTCAGGCTATTTTCTCAGGAAGTATGGACTTGCCCCTGATGAAACTTATACCGTCGTATGGAGGGCAGTGAATACAAGTTGCTAAAGCAAAAATCAAAGCGATTCGAGAGATGTTCCTAAACTGAACTTTTCCAAAATTTTGTGTGGGAGGTACCCGACGGAGTGGACGGATTGAGTCCATATTAAAACCTGATCTAAGTCTGGTACACGCTCCACGTTGGGCAAAGTATGGACCAAATCGGTTACACCCTTCAAGAGTTATCGTGCGTACAAATTTTCCGAACATTTTCGAACTTTTGTGGGGAGGTACCGGAAGGAGTGGACCGATATAGCTCATCTTCGAACTTAAACTAAGTTTGGGCAAAATATTACGAAAGCCAAAATTTGAACCGAATCGGTTCATCCCTTCGAGAGTTATCGTGCGCTCCAGCCAGACAGACAGACAGACAGACGGACGGACATTGCTCAATCGACTCCAAATTGTCTGAAACACATTTCGTCCAAACATACTTGGGGTCTAAAACCATTATTTCGATGAGGCACATTTTGCCCGTATGAAAGTGTATATACCCTTCATAGCCTAAAGGCTGAGGGTATAAAAAAAATAAAAAAAACTTTCAAATAAATCGCGCTCAAAGTTCAAATTTTTAGGGCTTTATTATGTTTTCACGATTTTGCTCGAAAACCATAAGCCCTATCAAAAATTCCCTACAAGATTGACCTTAATGTTATTTTCGTAGGTTTTACCATTTTTGAGATATAGATGTTCAAATTGGGATATTGCACCGACTGTATCGTCTCCTTATAAAACAATCACATGAAGGGTGCACCTTAACTAACTTTAAGTGAAAACCGCTTACACCTGGAAACTTTTTGCGGATTCTGAGACAGCACTGTTCATAGACGAGAAAAATCCCAAAACAAGAACAAATCGCTGGAAGGATTTTGAAATAAATCGCGGTCAAAATTCACATTTTTTAGGTTCGCTTTAGGTTTTCAGGATTTTGCTTGGAAGCAGCAAGTTGTTTCGAAATAAGACTAAAGAAAATGTTGTAGCAGTGAAAATCGTCAACAACATTTTCTTTAGTCCTATTTCGATAGGACTTGCCGTTTCCAAGAAAAATCCTGAAAACCTACAATAAACCTAAAAATATGAACTTTGGCCGCGATTTATTAGAAAATCCCTTCGCCATTTTTTTCATTTTTTGATTTTTCTCATCTATGAACATTGTAGTTTCAAAATCCGCAAAAACTTCCCAGAAGTAAGCACCTTTCATTAAAAATTAATTTAAGCCGCACCGTGGCATTCCTTCGAATATAATACTCAATTACAGAACATAAATATGAAGTAAAATTAATTTCTATATTGTTTCTGCTTAACCTAGCATTGAAAAGTAGCAACGAAATACAATTTAGAATGTTTTTGTCCGTTTTACTGGTATACTTAATATATTCTGGAAGGAATTCTTCTCCTTGAGAAAATCTTTAAGCTTTCAAAATATGTGAAAATTAAGGGATAATACAAATCATATGGATATGTGGTAAAAATTTTAAGCAACCAGGTTTTAAACTGAATGTAAGCCAACCAACATAAACCCAAGAAACAACGAAACTTTTTATACTTTTTCTGGGAGCACACATATTTTGAACTGTGGTAGATTTCTACCAGAAGGAAGTGTAGAGTGAACAATTTTATTGAAATATTTGAGATATATTATGCACACCCCCCAGCACGTAGATAGCTGGATGTTTTCTCAAACCGAAAAATTACCACACGACAAGATTTCTTACATGCAAATATTCTACAAAAATGTTGCTAGGAAAATTTTATGTAGGATCCAAAAGGACAAGAAATCTATATTGTCAAGTTTGCAATGTCGATTTCTTGGATGTGGGGAACCTACATACAATTTTCGGAGTAGAACTTTTTCATTAAGAAAATTTCAGCTTGTGGTACTTTTTCAGTTCCAGAACAAAAATTACATGTAAGGCACAGCTAAAGGTATAACATATTCGACAGAAATATTACTCGTTCTATTTAACTGAAAGTATATCATCTCAAGGATGAAACAAGACCGCGACTTTTTCAAGTATTATTGGGGTCAATTAACAAATTCTTTACTTCATAACTCGGAAACTTCAGCTATGGGATCCTTTGGGATTCGTTATTACTCAATAGGGGCTTTCATTCCCAAAGGGAATGTTCCACCCTCAGATTTTGACTTCCGTTTTGTGTCACAGTATAATCAATAGGACAATGCCTTTCATAGGATTCCAACAGCTTCTTAAATGTGACAAGTAGGTCTTCTGGCAGAAGACTTGTTGGATATCTGTAGAAAGAGTTAATGGTGCTATCATAATTCGATCGTCATAGAACTTTACGTTAGTTTGCAAAAATTTAAAGGATCAATAGAACCAAAAAATTGGGATACTAGACTTCAGAGGATAGAAATTATCCTGTGTATCGTCCTCTAACTTAATATAATATACCGTTTGTTTATATGTTTTCTTTTAAAATAACAAAATAATTATTGAAAAAATTTTGGTGTCCGGAATTTAATGTAATATTTCTATAATATAGAAAAAATGCCCGGAGTTGGAGTCAAGTTATTCATTTCGACTCAGACTCCGACTCCAGCAAAGTTGCTCGATTCCGACTCGTAGAAAGAGAAAAGGATTTCCACAAAAAATAACAAATGGAAGATCCATATCTCCGTGAATCTATTAAAACCAACCATCTCATACATCAACCTGACAAACAGCATATGAATGTGTCGTTTTAATTTTTTTCCCCGGAAATGCCGGACATAACTTAGCGCATCAGTGAACACGAAAGGTATTAAAAGAAAAACCACAATACCAAACGTGAAATTGATATTTGTTTTTACCTCCAAGAGTAAAGTTGTTGGTTCTTTGAGGTATTTTAATGAAGAAGAAATGTAATATTTCTTCTTTTCTATGTTTTGTACAAACAAATTTTTATGGTTATTGATAATTGATTTATGAATAGGGTTGATGTATTATATGTATGGTTGGAAGATTTGCTACAGTGCACAGTGGCCAATTTTACGAAAAACCTGGCCAAAACTCTAAAAATGAATGGGTTTTAAACATACCCTTGCGTTCTTATGTTTTTCGGGTCGTTAGTTTCATTTTTTATATTTTTAACCCCTACACGGTCATTAAAGGGGCCTTCTTGGTCCCTTCACTTATAAAATATGATCGTATCAGATCAAAATGTAATACAAATTTGTTCGCCATAAATTGTTAGTATAGGTCCTAGAATACTCCAAAACTCTATATCTTACCTAAACACCAGAAATGCGCAAAAAACACACATTTAAGGGTAAAGGTCGTTCTTCATGTGAGTTTTGGCAATGTTGTTATACGAAACATCATTTTAGAAGAATGGCATCAAAGACAAAAATGTCCTACGCTAAATTTCACTTTAAGTCACCAAAGAAATGTTATCTCTATTTTCACTACATACCAAAGAGATATTGGAATCAATTTTGCCAAAAAACAAAGAAACTAAAATAGGTGTGCAAGCTTCTACCATTTCTACAGTTTTGTAATTTAGTTATATGGTGTCTTTGGCAACTTTACTGACAAAAATGCGAGAATTATTTTTCTTAAAACAAGTAAAAAAGTATCAGTCGACATTGCCGACAGAGATATAATACTCTCTGCCTGTGTGGACTGAAATACTTTTTTCCCAAAAAAAACTTACGTATTTAGGGGGTTTTCAAAACAATATGGATAGGATTAAAGCGCAAAAATTTGCGGGGATATCGATAGATAGGGTTTTTTTTAATTGAGTTTCGACAATATTAAGAGTACCATTTTAGCGAATATTTTCGAACTTTTGTGGGGAAGGTACCGGAAGGTCCACTCCTTTCCACCTAATATTCGAAGAAATATTACGATATCCAAAGTGTAGACGAACGCAGTATTCGCAGGTACCGGAAGGTCCACTCCTTTCCACCTAATATTCGAAGAAATATTACGATATCCAAAGTGTAGACGAACGCAGTATTCGGTTCGAGCTCTCCAGTCACTACATATGGTGTAATAGAGGGTTTTTACAACTTTCGGGCTTTTTCTCAAAAAGTATGGACTTGCCCTTGAAAAAACTTTTACTGTCGTAATTGAGGCAGCGAATGCAAGTTGCTTTCACAAAAATCAAAGTGATCCGAGAGAAGGTCTTAAAGTGAATTTATCCAAAAATGTGTGTGGGAGGTACCCAACGTAGTGGACAAATATAGTCCATATTCGAACCTGACCTATACCTGGTAGATATATTAGGATGTGTAAAGTAATGACCAAATCTGCCACTACCATCAAGAGTTATCGTACGCACAATTTTTCGGATCATTTTTAAATTTTTGTGGGCAGGTACCTGAAGGAGTGAACCGATATGGCTTATCTTCGAACTTTAATTAAGTTTGCACAAAATATTACGAAGGCCACATGTTGGACCGAAACGGCAGATCCGTTCGAGAGTTATCTTACGCTCCAAACACTACACACGGTGTCATAGGTGTTTTTTGCAACTTTCAGTCTATTTTCTCAGGAAGTATGGACTTGCCCCTGATGAAACTTGTACCGTCGTATGGGGGGCAGTGAATATAAGTTGCTACAACAAAAATCAAAGCGATTCGAGAGCAGTCCCTAAACTGAACTTTTCCGAAATTTTGTGTTGGAGGTACCCGAAGTAGTGGACCGTCCTTTTGTAACTACTCAAAAAAATAATTTTAGACCCTACAAACTATGTATATTCAATTTCAATTCTGCATAGATATAGCCTTGTCCGTGCGTCTGTGGAAATCACTCTAGCGTACGACCGGGATGAAGTAGGTGGATGCAATTTTGGAAAAATCTATTTTTTACTGAAAACGGGCGATGTAGATCCACATTTTGGTATAGCCCCCATAGAAAGTGACGCGTCGTCGTTCCCTCAGAAATTTGTCGGTAGAAGTCCACGTTTTGATGTACCCCCATAGAACGGTACATCCCGATTTTCGGTATTTCGAAGGTTTAAGGATCGTTATCGTTATTTAGTCTTTTTCGGGGCTACCAAACTTTTCCCTAGAAATTTATCAGCACAGGTCCATATTTTGATATAGCCAAATAGAACGGTACCTCCCGATTTTCGGAATTTTTAAGGTTTTAGCCTCATTATTTCACGATTTTCGGTGTTTCGATGGCTTGTTATCACACCGAAGTGGCTGAAATTTGTTGTTTAGTCTTTATCGGGGCTTTTCTCCAAAAATTTATCAGCACAAGTCCACGTTTTAATATAGCTCCAGAACGGTACCTACTGATTTTCTGTAATTTTAAGGTTTTATCCTCATTATTACACCGAAATGACTGAAATTTGGCATTTATTTTTCGGGGCTACAAAACTTTCCCTCTGAAATGTTCGGTATTGGTCCACGATACCTCCCGATTTTCGGTATTTTGAAGGTTTTAGCCTCATTATAACACCTAAATAGCTCACATTTGGTATTTAATCTTCGTTGGGGGTACAAAACTTTCCAGCTGAAATTTGTCTGTATAGGTCCACGTCTTCATATAGGTTCCGTAGAACGTACCTTCCGATTTTCGGTATTGAGAAGGTCGTATCCTCAATATCCTACCGAAATGGCTGAAATGTGGTATTTAGTGTTAGCTCGGGGTGCTAAACTTTCACCCTGAAATTTGTCCGTATAGGTCTACGCCTTCATGTTGCCCCATAGAACGGCATGGAATGGCAATACCCCACCGAAATTACTGATATTTGGTAGTTAGACTTCCATTAGGGTACAAACCATTGCAGCAGAGAATTATCAGTATAAGTCCATGCCTTCAAATAGCCCCCATAGAAGCATATTTCCCGATTTTCGGTATTTTGATGGTTGTGCGTATTTAGTCTCCGTTGATGGTAAAAATTTTCCAACTGAAATTTTCCATGTCTTTATATAGCCCCCATAGCCCCCAGGTTTTGGTCTGGCCGGTATTGACCAATTTTATGTATTTCGCTCAATTCGGAAAATTGTAATTATTGGTCCATGTTTTGGAAAGAACAACGATGACGACCCATATGAGCTGTTTTGAAGAGAATATTAAACTAATTGTTCCTAGTCACTTCAATACAGTTTGTGGTGTTACCCTCCACCAAAGTTCGAAATTATTTAATGTAAGCAAAGCCTTTAGGTCAAGAGGGATGATTGCATTATACATAACATTTAGAAATTTAAATCATTTAAATAAGGCTTACTACTAATGAGCCATCCATGTTTTCTACCCATTTAGAATCCGAAATACAAAGTTACAGACACTTTAGTAAAAAACCTGTAAAAGAATTCACAAAGGACATCAAAAACTAAACAAAAATTGTACCGCTTCCGTTGAATAATGTGGCTTAAACTTTCAATATACCGAGGTACGTTGGGAGGTACGTTCTATGGAGGCAATCAAATCTTGGATCGTTACCGTCCTTTCTCAATAGGAATGTGTTGTCCCCCAGAATAATGGGCTAAATCAAAACGTGGAGCTCTTCATATAAAATTCTGAGGGAAACTTTTGTAGCCTCAAGGAAGATGAAATACCAAATTTCAGCCATTTCGGTGTTATAATGAGGCTAACACCTTTAAGGCACCGAAAATTGGGAGGTACCGTCTATAGGGGCTATATCAAAACGTGGACCGATATAGCCCATTTTGAATACCGAACTTCCTAAATAAACTTTTCCGTAAACTTCTGCACCAAATTATAAAGCTCTATCTTAAGTATTGCGAGCTGTATGGGCATGGTGGGGGATACAAAATAGCAGAGGTAGCTATAATAGTCATATAATGGTTCCACCGACCGAACTTGCTGTGATTTGGTATTGCGGGTTCTTAAATTAGTAGGCATAACCATAGAGTTTGATGTCAAAAGACAAAATATTTGTCTACTGTAGTGACTGAAACATGGTTTTCGGACTCCTAATATGTAGGAAACCTCCACGCAGAGAATGATCGATGTATGTTCATATTTTGGAATATACCCAATTTAAAGGTACATCCAGAAGGATGAACACGCATCGTCCAAATGGAATGACTGTAGTATGGTATTTTAGATTCTGAATGGGTGGAAAACATTGATGTTTCATTAGCATTAAACCTTGTTTAAGAGAAAGTTGTATTCTCCAGTTAGGAGTACACCTTGACGTGGCGGAAGAGCTTAGTATTTTCACCAACGAAAGGAAGCTAATTGTTCAATAATATGGTGGTGGAGGGTATAAAAAGTTCGGCCCTGACGAAGTTTATGCCGCTCTTTCTTGTTTATATTATCGTTACCATACACACATACATACATATGTTTATTGAATATATAGACCTAACAATGGAATTTTATATGACCTAACAATGTCTTCAGATCCCCTTCTTAAGCTATGCAAAATTATTGTATGTTTCCTTATTTTCTTGGAAATCATGGATTTGTTTCATTTCTTAGATCTTTTGATGTAGCTAAGCTGATGTTGTTTTCACATTGATTGAAGTTAAATTTCATTTATTTTCGCTTTTAGTCTTCATATTTTTGCTATTGCTGCTGGCGTTATTGTTGCTTTTCCTCTCGATTATTTTATACTGTTATTTATTTTCTTTAAAATTTCAATCAAGTCTTGAAACATACGTACATATGTTTGGTGCAATTTCTGTTGTTTCTTTTCCATTGATTGATAATACATTTTCACGGTAAGGACAACAACAGATAACATCAACCAAAAATAAAATCAAAGAAAATAAAATAAAATTTCTGAATAAGAGTAACATATTTTTCCCACTGTTGCCAAATGTTTCTTTGTATATTGGTCCTCTTTTGTGAACAAACACCCACATAAAATGAGCCTCTAGCAAGAAATATCAACGTTTAAAAATCTGCCTTCTTGACACACCGTCTTTAATGGTTTCCAGGACAACAGGGGTTATTGAGTGTTGCAATTGAATGTTGCCCTAATCCATGAGTAATTGCGTTGCTCTTTTGATCCATAAAATCCTCTTAAGAGCTTAACGATTAACAGCAATTTTCGCTAAGAGAATGGTCTTTTGGACATGTCATTTTCTTTCCTTCTATGTAAATATTAATTGTTTATGTTGTAACAGCTGCAGATTTTATAGTCTTTGAATTGCATCATTTACAACAATTAGTGAAACAAACTGAAATCTTTCCGGTACTCTCTCTCGTTCTTTTTTAAGTCCTTATAAAGTTAGTTAGTTCTTTTATTTAGCAAAAAATGTGTTTTCTTTAGTAATGTTAATACAGTAATTGATTAATTGATTGATTGCTGTTAAGATCGAGACAAAAGGGAAGTAAATATAAGTAAAAAAACAAATTAAATCAGAAGAGATATCAAGATAATTGTTGAAGATTTTTATACATAAAATAGGATTTCTACGTGTGGTAATTTAATTAATTATACCCTACACCATACTGTGGTAAGGCGTATTATGTATTTGTGCATTTGTACTTAACATACAGAAGGAAAAAAGATAGACACATACCCTGCAAGCAAAAACTATCGCAAAAGTGACATAGGCGTGTCGTAGAATTAAAAAAAAAAAATGTCTATTATTTATTTTTTATATTTTTATTTTCATTTTCTTATTTTTATTATTTTTTTTATTCTAGAGAAATTGTTGTTTGGAATTTTCGTCTACATTAATTTTGCAATTTTAAAAATGTGATGTTTTGTTGCCTGACTTGGGAAGCGAACCCGGACCTTCAGAGTGCAAAGCGAGTATGCTTACCACTGCACCACCGTCTCATATAATCATCAGATAGAAAAATGTTCTATATGTGTTCAAATGTGTTGAATCATTAAATTAATGTAAACAATCGCCTTTGAAGTTACTCCGAAGTGTCGGCATACGCGATTAAATGTAATCATAATAAGCCTACAGAAATTGTTTGTGTAATTCACAAACGATCTTCCTTGTCGTGTCTCCGGAGTGCCTCGTAGGCGAGGGAGTGAGAAACTCACTTCCTAATGCTGGTAGGGTAGTTCCTTCTATGCATATATGTCATAGAATCACTCTCTGAGTCGATTTAGGCATGTCCGTCCGTTCGCATCGTACAGGTCGCATTTATTGCCCGCTCCAGCTGAAATATTGGGAATAAATTTTTTTTAGCCATTGGAAGAACGTTATTGCCTTTGGTGAAAATCGGTTCGGATTTGGATATAGCTCCCATATTCCTGATTTCACTTATTTGCTGCACCAAACACGTTATATACGTAAATGTACCAAATTCTATCGAAATCGGTTCTGAATGATATAGCGCACATATATATTTTCGGCCGTATTCACGCATTTGTTGCACTAAACACCCTATATATGTTGTCTTTCGATAAAATATGGAATGAGTGACTAAATTCTGTCTAAAAATAAATGTGCCAAATTATATCAAAATCGCTTTATATTTGGATATTTCACGTATTTGCTGTTTCGATGAAATTTGGAATGTGTGACTGAATTCGGTCTAGAAATAAATGTACCAAATTCTATCGAAATCGGTTCAGATTTGGACATAGTTGCCATATATAGTTTAGGCCGATTTCACGTATTTGCTGCACCAGAGTGTTTGTTGAATTGATACGTGTTGTCAAAAGCGCCGCCTAGAATTTTAGGTTTTTTGACGGTGGGGATGCTATACTCGTTTATATGTATGTTGAGGTTTCTATTGACTTCCTTTGTCCCTGTCGTGAAGAGTATAGCTGATGATTTAGAGGTCGACAGCTCTAGGTTCCTATTTTTGAAAATTTTGGATACTTTTGGGAGGTATTGATTTAGGTTGTTGCTGCAGTCGTCGGCATGTGAAATGAGGTGGGACAGTGGATAGTAAAACGCCTTGGGATACCCCTTGTTTGTTCCTCCTATATTTGGATTTTATACTTCTAAGTTCAACATATGACTGCCTTCCCGTCCTGTAATTTGGTGGCAACCCGTGTCGAAGGTCTATGACACGTCTTAGGCCACTTCAATGGAGCGTTTATATGTGCGTTTACAACTTAATCCTTCTGCGATTTTCGCCATGATCTCGCAGAGGGCTGTTATGCTACTTCTCCCTGGACGGAAACCATGTTCGGCGAGTTTGAGATGTTCTGCGAAGGAAAGAAGTAGGAGAGTGATGGGACGGTAGGATGTTCCTTCGTGGACAGGTTTCCCAGGTTTCGGGAGTGGGATAATTTTCGCTGTTTTCCATATGTCAGGGATCTCTAGGGTCTTTATGCACAAGTTGAAAATCCGAATCTCTCTTTTGGTGGCAAGTTTGGACGCTTCTGTTGGGACGTTTGGTCAAACGTGTGTAATGCGTCCGGATGGAATGCATCTATCACATGCCTTTTTAGTATGCTGCGGAAAGTTTTGTCACCAGAGGGAGTTGTGGTTGGTAGTGGTGTGTTTGAGACCTCGTTCTCAGTGATGTTTTTGAAGGATGTCCAGTCCGCTTTGTTGAAGTTGGAGGTAGTAAGCTCAGAGTTTGTGGAGATTTGTATTGCGAGTGGGAGGTGGTCTGAATTAAGTGCCACATTTCAAACAGAACAGAAAACCACGATTCGTGATGGGCATTAATGTCTCCGAGTAATATGGTATTATTACCGTCCAAATGTGGTCTAATGCCTGCTTTGAAACCAGTACTATATGCATAGTCTGTTTAAAATCTTTATGTCAGTATCGTGTACGGAAATGTTGATACCTTGGATTTCAACAGGGGATCAGTGGATTGCATATTTAAGAAGCTATATGTCACCGAGACATGGACAATAAGGGCAATCCCCCACCGGAATCTTTTTCGCGATCTTGCGTAATTATTATATATGATGACGATGTAGATAGAGGGTTCTTGTTTGTCATCTTTGTTTCTTGGAACGGTCCGATGAAGATACCATTCTTTTCCATGAAGTCGGTAATTTCAGTGATTTTGTGGGCGGTTTGGAGTTTTGAGATTATGTGGGCGGTTTGGAGTGTTTGTGTCTGTATTGGTTGTGCTGGCGTTTGTCACCGGTGTAATGGGTGTTATTTGCTGTGGGGGAGATAATGGGGATGGGAATTGGGGGTATTGAATTCTGCGAAAACAAGGACCGACGAAGGCTGGGGTATAATTTGTGAAATTCCTGAGACCTGAACATCTTAGGTACATGTGGTGCCGACAGGAAGAACATCTGGATGGTTTGGCGGTTTTGGTGATGTTCTTCATACAAACACGACATATCCCAGGATCTTTGCTGATAATTTTGGTTATATTATTATTTTGATTGTTGTTAGGGTTATAACGAGTGGTTTTACCGAAGGCTGAGGTTAGCTCAGCCGTTTCCAGGGTCGACTTAAGGACCCACGAACCTTAAGTAAGAACAACAGTTAATTGTGCTTCAATGCTTTATTGATACAATTACGTATATATGAATATTCAATGGTTTTGAGATTAGTCGGGGATGTAGTGTATCTCGGATGGATGCTTGTCGGCCCGATGATGATCGGTTATGGCGATGGGATTAGTGATAGTCGGTTGGCTGTCGGCTCGACAGTCGTCGGATAGGTGGATCGGCTCGGTGATATTTGGTTGTTGGTCGCTCGTCGGCAATCGTCGGATGTGTTGCTCGGCTCTGGGTAATCGGATGCCGTCGGATACGGTCGGCTCGTTGATAGTCGTCGGGTGTGCTTGCTCGGTTCTCGGGTGCGGTCGGCTTGTTGGTAGTTGTCGGCGATATTCTTCTCGGCAGTACTCGGCTCGGTGTTGGATCGACAATCGGCTGGGCGGCTTTCGGGTGATTGACCGTACTCGGCTGTTGAGGATCGGTTCTGCTACTCTGCAAAGAGAAGAGTCGGAAATGGTTAGGTAACGGAGCGAACAAATCGCAAGGAGCGAACGAATCGACAGGAGCGAACAAATCGCAAGGAGCGAACGAATCGACAGGAGCGAACGAATCGGCAGGAGCGAACAAATCGCAAGGAGCGAACAAATCGCAAGGAGCGAACGAATCGACAGGAGCGAACGAATCGGCAGGAGCGAACAAATCGCAAGGAGCGAACGAATCGACAGGAGCGAACAAATCGCAAGGAGCGAACGAATCGGCAGGAGCGAACAAATCGCAAGGAGCGAACGAATCGACAGGAGCGAACAAATCGCAAGGAGCGAACGAATCGACAGGAGCGAACGAATCGCAGGCCGACGGCTGTTGCTAGGTTCGGTTCAAGTGACTGCGAACAATGCCACACGTCTTATCTTGTACTTCGTTTAACGCCAGCACTCGACAAATTCAGCGACGAAAACTAAACATCTTATCCATCCGGGTTTACGGAGTGAATGAGAATTATTTGTAAGGCGAGACAACCAGGAAATACACTGAAGTTTAAATAATGTATGAATGGAGTTGTAATTATGCGTGAAGTTGGGATTATGCATGCACTGATAAGGTAGTTTTGTATTGATACTGGATGTAATATTAGAGGGGCGGTTTTGCAATGTAGCGGTCACGTTACATCCCCCCCTTACTTCATAAAAAAAACATATTACGTATGTTTTTTTCCGTATTCTCGTTTCCCTTTTGTTATCAGGTGTAGGAGCGGTCAAGTCAAATCATTCCTAATCCTTTATTACTCTTAGATGCTTCGGCTTCATTTTCGCGACCGGTTTATCCTGCGGCGAACCAGTCTCGTAACCATCTGTCTTCCTTGGCGATGTTTTTACCATTGATCTTCCTACCAGTAAGTTCCCGGTTGCGGACGGTGAGGTTTGGTTTGGTTTAGAAACTTTAGAACGGGAGCATTTTATCTTGGCTTGCTCTGGTCTAGCCATTGCGCCCTCCTTAGGCTGGTGATCGTCGACGTTGTAGAGCTTGTGTCGAATTTGACTCGGAAACGGTTTTGTGCTTCTGGTCTTCTTGTGCTTGGTAACACCATCAGATTTTAACGGATTCTCCATTCTTTCGGACTGGGATGGACGGGTTCGGTTTGAGTTCGTTTGACATTTTAAAGGGTTATAACGAGTGGTTTTACCGAAGGCTGAGGTTAGCTCAGCCGTTTCCAGGGTCGACTTAAGGACCCACGAACCTTAAGTAAGAACAACAGTTAATTGTGCTTCAATGCTTTATTGATACAATTACGTATATATGAATATTCAATGGTTTTGAGATTAGTCGGGGATGTAGTGTATCTCGGATGGATGCTTGTCGGCCCGATGATGATCGGTTATGGCGATGGGATTAGTGATAGTCGGTTGGCTGTCGGCTCGACAGTCGTCGGATAGGTGGATCGGCTCGGTGATATTTGGTTGTTGGTCGCTCGTCGGCAATCGTCGGATGTGTTGCTCGGCTCTGGGTAATCGGATGCCGTCGGATACGGTCGGCTCGTTGATAGTCGTCGGGTGTGCTTGCTCGGTTCTCGGGTGCGGTCGGCTTGTTGGTAGTTGTCGGCGATATTCTTCTCGGCAGTACTCGGCTCGGTGTTGGATCGACAATCGGCTGGGCGGCTTTCGGGTGATTGACCGTACTCGGCTGTTGAGGATCGGTTCTGCTACTCTGCAAAGAGAAGAGTCGGAAATGGTTAGGTAACGGAGCGAACAAATCGCAAGGAGCGAACGAATCGACAGGAGCGAACAAATCGCAAGGAGCGAACGAATCGACAGGAGCGAACGAATCGGCAGGAGCGAACAAATCGCAAGGAGCGAACAAATCGCAAGGAGCGAACGAATCGACAGGAGCGAACGAATCGGCAGGAGCGAACAAATCGCAAGGAGCGAACGAATCGACAGGAGCGAACAAATCGCAAGGAGCGAACGAATCGGCAGGAGCGAACAAATCGCAAGGAGCGAACGAATCGACAGGAGCGAACAAATCGCAAGGAGCGAACGAATCGACAGGAGCGAACGAATCGCAGGCCGACGGCTGTTGCTAGGTTCGGTTCAAGTGACTGCGAACAATGCCACACGTCTTATCTTGTACTTCGTTTAACGCCAGCACTCGACAAATTCAGCGACGAAAACTAAACATCTTATCCATCCGGGTTTACGGAGTGAATGAGAATTATTTGTAAGGCGAGACAACCAGGAAATACACTGAAGTTTAAATAATGTATGAATGGAGTTGTAATTATGCGTGAAGTTGGGATTATGCATGCACTGATAAGGTAGTTTTGTATTGATACTGGATGTAATATTAGAGGGGCGGTTTTGCAATGTAGCGGTCACGTTACATCCCCCCCTTACTTCATAAAAAAAACATATTACGTATGTTTTTTTCCGTATTCTCGTTTCCCTTTTGTTATCAGGTGTAGGAGCGGTCAAGTCAAATCATTCCTAATCCTTTATTACTCTTAGATGCTTCGGCTTCATTTTCGCGACCGGTTTATCCTGCGGCGAACCAGTCTCGTAACCATCTGTCTTCCTTGGCGATGTTTTTACCATTGATCTTCCTACCAGTAAGTTCCCGGTTGCGGACGGTGAGGTTTGGTTTGGTTTAGAAACTTTAGAACGGGAGCATTTTATCTTGGCTTGCTCTGGTCTAGCCATTGCGCCCTCCTTAGGCTGGTGATCGTCGACGTTGTAGAGCTTGTGTCGAATTTGACTCGGAAACGGTTTTGTGCTTCTGGTCTTCTTGTGCTTGGTAACACCATCAGATTTTAACGGATTCTCCATTCTTTCGGACTGGGATGGACGGGTTCGGTTTGAGTTCGTTTGACATTTTAAAGGTTCCCGCTTGGAGTGGGATATAACGGTGTGAATTTATTCCGTGTGCTGCTCGGCAATGGATGTTGACACGGTCTCTCCATCAAGGGTTAGGCTGCAGTTTCTTTTTGCCAGGAAATCCATCCCTAACACAAGGGGCTCGGCCAAAGTTGGGATCACCGTAACAAAAAGATTAGTCGTTTTTCCTCGATACTGTACTCCTAACCGAATATCGGTTTCACACTCTGCAAGCCTTTGATCTGCCATCTGGATAGCTCTTTTTGACGTACCCGGCTGCACACCTCTTGACTGCAACATTTGTCGCATTTTCTCGTCGATGTAGCTAAGCGATGACCCCGTGTCGATGAGCGCATTGACCTTTATCCCTTCCACTGATACTGGGATAAAATATCGACTGTCTCGTGAGGAAGTATTCGTCTCTGAATTCATCAGTTCCTTTTTGACACAGCTACACTCCCGAGAAAGTACGTCATCCTTGCCACAACGCGAACAGAACTTAATAGAAGTTCTCCGACACTGCCACCGAAAATGACCTGGGCGTTTGCAGCGCCAGCAGTGTGTGTCACGAGCGTAGGGCACCTCGGCCTCTTGAATCATATGAGAGGTATGCGGCTTTTCTAGTCTGGCTTCATCCCTTTTCAATATCTCGAAGTCATCGGTTAACTCCATCAATTCGTCCAACGTTGTAAAATCTTGACGTCTTACATAGTGCCTGTATTCTGGTCGCAAGCCATCGTAAATGCGATCTAAATGGTTCATCTTTCGTAGTTGCGGATGTCGTCGGGACGTGGTCAACATGGCCAGGATGTAATCTTTTGCTCTTTCCTTATGGTGCTGCCGACGATTGTAGAACGAGTGTTCGATCTGACTCATATACCGCTTGGACAGGAAAAACCGTTTAGCCTCGGCCCGGAACTCGGACCACAACTTGATCTCTTCTCTCTTGACCCGATACCATTTCAACGCGTTTCCCTCCAAAACAGTGAGTAATGACGGGAGAAGACGGTCAAATGGGATGGAATGACATTCCGCCAATTCTTCGAACCGCTCTAGGAACTCGACGAGATCGGTGTCACCCGAGAATTTTAGTGACCATCGATGAATTATATTCATGACGTCCAGATCTGACATACTCATCCGTTGGAGTGGTGCGGGTACCTCAACGAAGAGTGGCGATGGTTGCGTCTCGTGTACCGATGATTTAACCTCCTTCTCTAATTCTCGTAGCAAATTCTCAGCAGAAGCTCGTGTCTTTTTCTCCCTCAGATATTTGTTAAGCAGTTTCCGAAGGTGATCAACGGTATATCCTTCGGTCACTATGCCTACCTTCTCGCACTGCTCCATCAACTGTTCTCTTTTTAGTAGGTATATCCAACTAAGGGATTCAGGACTCAGTGAGTTCTCCAACTCTGAATCTCCAACCATGCTGCTCGTAGAACTCGACAAATTTCCGGTGGCGACTGGTTTAGGTTTTTCGCTATTCGTTTCTTTGTCTTGTCCCTGCTCGGGCGCCATTTATAACGAGTGGTTTTACCGAAGGCTGAGGTTAGCTCAGCCGTTTCCAGGGTCGACTTAAGGACCCACGAACCTTAAGTAAGAACAACAGTTAATTGTGCTTCAATGCTTTATTGATACAATTACGTATATATGAATATTCAATGGTTTTGAGATTAGTCGGGGATGTAGTGTATCTCGGATGGATGCTTGTCGGCCCGATGATGATCGGTTATGGCGATGGGATTAGTGATAGTCGGTTGGCTGTCGGCTCGACAGTCGTCGGATAGGTGGATCGGCTCGGTGATATTTGGTTGTTGGTCGCTCGTCGGCAATCGTCGGATGTGTTGCTCGGCTCTGGGTAATCGGATGCCGTCGGATACGGTCGGCTCGTTGATAGTCGTCGGGTGTGCTTGCTCGGTTCTCGGGTGCGGTCGGCTTGTTGGTAGTTGTCGGCGATATTCTTCTCGGCAGTACTCGGCTCGGTGTTGGATCGACAATCGGCTGGGCGGCTTTCGGGTGATTGACCGTACTCGGCTGTTGAGGATCGGTTCTGCTACACTGCAAAGAGAAGAGTCGGAAATGGTTAGGTAACGGAGCGAACAAATCGCAAGGAGCGAACGAATCGGCAGGAGAGAACAAATCGCAAGGAGCGAACGAATCGACAGGAGCGAACAAATCGCAAGGAGCGAACGAATCGGCAGGAGCGAACAAATCGCAAGGAGCGAACGAATCGACAGGAGCGAACAAATCGCAAGGAGCGAACGAATCGACAGGAGCGAACGAATCGCAAGGAGCGAACAAATCGCAAGGAGCGAACGAATCGCAGGCCGACGGCTGTTGCTAGGTTCGGTTCAAGTGACTGCGGACAATGCCACACGTCTTATCTTGTACTTCGTTTAACGCCAGCACTCGACAAATTCAGCGACGAAAACTAAACATCTTATCCATCCGGGTTTACGGAGTGAATGAGAATTATTTGTAAGGCGAGACAACCAGGAAATACACTGAAGTTTAAACAATGTATGAATGGAGTTGTAATTATGCGTGAAGTTGGGATTATGCATGCACTGATAAGGTAGTTTTGTATTGATACTGGATGTAATATTAGAGGGGCGGTTTTGCAATGTAGCGGTCACGTTACAGGGTTCATGCAATCTGACTTAAATCTATTGCTAGGTGTTGGTAAGTTGTGAGAGGGGCGAGGAGGTGATAGACTTGCATTGGGTGTGAGGGTATTTGGGAAGTGTTTTGGGGTGGTAATGAGGAAAGGTGTGTCATTGAGGAGAAATGCACAATTTTTGTGGATGCTAGAGTGATAACCACAGACGGGCGGACGGACATGCATTGATCGACTCAGAAGTTTACCCTGATCAACAATATACATACATACTTAAGGGGTTATCCCTACTTGCCAATTTCAAAAAATCGAAAAAATTTTGTATTATTGTTGATTGACCTCTGAGATTTTTTGCAAAAAAAAGAAGCATGTATTGCATTTAATCCCCAACATTTCATCACGGTTATGGTGATTTTACCAGGGGAATTCCGTAATATTATTCTAGAACAAGTTTTCATTGGATTTTATAACATTTATGAAATATAAAAAACAATTAACAAATTCATAAATGAATTTGTCCCAAAACCCTTTCAAGTGGAGCACTCGTTGTAAATTTTGCAGCTTACATTACGATTGGTCTTTTTAACGAAGGTACAAAACCATTGTTATTTTATTTGAGCTCGACCGGAGAGAGCTGTTGACAAAACGCACACGAATATGCTAAAAAATCGAGCAAGCACGAATTGCACTGGCAGAAAGACATGCGGCCGAGTGCACTCGTGAAGGAAAGAATTTCCATTTTAAAAGCTGTATGGACCAGGAATAGATGACTCCTTGTAATTTTACCAAAAATACATTTTTTATTCATGTAAAACGAAATAAAAACTTATAACGCGTTTTTCGAAATGTCATTTTTGAAGCCGGTGCCAAAGATAGATACCGGACAGACCTCAAAAACGGATAGACCGATCTTCGTATATTTTGGTGAGCTTATTAAATACGTAAAAACCTTGTCTTTAAAAGAGACAGATTTTTTATTTTTTGGCCGATTTTTGGGGAAAAAACGGTCCATTTAAAAATCGAAATTTTGATTTTCACAAGTCACTATTTTTGTTAAAATAGATTTTTAAAAATTCGGTATCGCTTAAAGACAATATTATTAGGTTCTTAAAACGCGTACCAAATTTTATGAAGATCGGCCCATTCGTTTTCGAGCAAGCGATGGCACTGCAAAACACTTTTACAAAAAATGGGTTTCACAGGTAGCCATTTACCACAAAACTGTGCAACATTTTTCAACAAAAAATGCAAAGGTAGTTTAAGATGTGCTCTTTCATAGGAATAAAAGATTTACCTAAACATATTTGTACTTTTCTCAGAAAAAAATATGAAAATTGAGTTTTTTGTCAGCACAACTAGGGATAACCCCTTAATAGGGTCGCAAATGTTAAATTTTATTGCCAGGGTGATGTATACATAACGCGTACGTGTTGACAATAATTATACGCACTCTTTAACAATTCAAAATCTTTTCAATACAAATAGGCATAAGAAGCGATACCCAACACCACTACACATGGCCAGTAAAAGATTAAGGGGGAAAATTCAAGTTTAACAAGTAATAAAGTATCAGTCAGCTCTGCTGACCAAAAAAAGCAAACACAGTAATTATGCCGTATATAAAATATATTGGTTTTAGGAGGGTTGGACTTTTTTATTTGGGATGACGACTTCTATTGTGCTTTTTAAAATAGTCTGGCTTAATCTCATAGTAGTTGTTTTAATATTTTATTGACACAACTTTAATTTATGTGTGGGAAAAAATTGGAGATATTTACTATAGTATATATACTATAGTTTCGGATCTCGCCACAGATCCTCATCAGTTCCCTTGTTTCTTGTTTTTCAACAAGAAACTATTTATTTCCAAGTGTCAATTGCTCGCTCAAATAGATACGTGTCCAATGAAACACTCTGATCTTTTATTTGGCACTACCTAAACACAACTGTTGTAATAGGGCACGTGAACACACCCATCTGCAAAAAAAGATCAAACAGATTTGAGAAGAGTCCTCAAGCTGCACTTTTTCCAAATTTTGTGGGGGAGGTACTCGAAAGAAGGGACCGATATAGTTCATATTCAAACCTGAAGCATGACTGGATGAAATAATACTATGTGCACTGTTTGGACCAATTAGGAACTCCCTGCGAGAATTACCATGCGGATTTGCCATTTTAGGGTTTCTTGAAATTTTTATCTAAGCAATTGGGCCCAAAAAAAATGTACCGTCGTAGTTGGGACCGTGAAAAAACTTTCTGCAAAAAATTTCAAAACAATCCGAGAGGGGCTCTTAAACTTCACATTTTCCGCTTTTTGTGTGGGAGATACCGGAATGAGTGGATCGATATGGCCCATCTTCGAACTTAAACTAAGTTTGGGCAAAATTTACGAAGTGCAAAATTTGGTTCGAAGTTATCGTGCGTACCAGCCAGCCAGACAGGAGAAAGATTGACTGACGGACATGGCTAATCGACTCAAAATTGTCTGAAACGAAATTCGTCAAAACATAATTGGGGGTCTATACCCATTATTTCGATGTGGAACATTATTGGTCGTATCCAACAAAGGCTTAGGGTATAATTAGCTTCCTAGTACATCTGTGCTCTGTGAAATCCATGAAACACAACATATAAAGCAGAATCTTGCAACTACTCTTCGGTCCAACCCAGAGACCGCCTTCAAATCATCGCAACAGGCAGTGTATAAAATCATTTCATAAAAAATCATTGATACTACAAAGTAAACAAGTAAACAAGTTTTAATTTCGACCGACTAACAACCACCCAATTTTAGGCAGAATTAGCAAGAATTATATTAAAAATATTTTTCAAAATAGGCTGGCTTTGTTCACCAATAGGTAAGACAGGGAGACTATAGTTTCGTACCCTAACTGCAAAATTGTAACCGAATACATCAAATCGGGCGTTTTTGAACAGCACGAATCCTTAGCGCTAAATTACACCCAATTTGTACCGAAAATGTAGATAAAAAACTTAATAATACCTCTAATAGGGAAACGGTATATGGGAATAATGCCAAAACATTGACCTATATTTAAAATTTTTAGTGGAGAAGTTTGTTGACCACTGGGAACAGTAAAAGCTCATTTAGGCCGAAAATGTAAATAAATAATAACTTCAAAATAACTGAAATTGTTTGGGACAGCTACATTCAGATAGAAAATGTAGCTAAAAACGTCAAAAGACCTGAAATCTGGTGGTAACATTATATGGGGGCTATTCCAAAACGTGGACCCATGTATACAATTTTTGGTGAAGAATTTGTTTAGTCACTTCAAACCCGGTCGTCATCAGTACCAATGCGTCGACCATCTTCAAATTTGACCTGTCTGGAAACAAAACAAGCCAATTTCCAAAAGTTTAGAGTTTTAGTTTTACCTAATTTTTTGTGGATGCTGGTGATAACCACAGAAGGACGCTCATGAATAGAATAGACTCAGAATTTACCCTGATCAACAATATACAAGTATTATGACCAGTTTCTCAAAGACGATTCGAAGTCAAATTCGTTCGTATTACGACCAAACTTCTGTTATTGTAATAAATATATGTTTGATTGAAAACAAAAACAAGTAAGCAAAGGCTATATTCGGACGGAGCCGACCATGTGATACCCTACACCAAAACCTCTAGGAATTAGCTATGTGCAACCGCATTGCACGCTGAATGTCCGGGTAGATTCCCAGGCCTGGCCACATCAAATTTTTAACGGTGGCATAATACCCCTTTGTAATGCTGCCGATATTTCCTGATTATTTCAGCCATGAAAAACTTCTCTACAAGTGGCAACTTGTACACGCCTTTCGGATTCGGCGATAAAAATACGTCACATATCAATGACATAACATGAATTCATTCCCTCCTTTGTCCCTACTGGGATTTTGTGAAAAATTTTTAAATTATACATTTCTAAACAATATGCCAAAATTGGAAAATTCACATTGATTGTGGGTTTATTGAAGACCTATCGTCCTCACATATGCTTGGTAATGGTGATTTCCAGGGCATTTCGAAAATAGTTCATTGTGGTTATATACATATTTAATACCGATAGAAATAACTAATAATAATGAATAGAAATTCAAATAATTTGAATGCAAACAAATTTATAAATCCCAAAATTATTCATATTCAATTACACACAGACAAATTTTGAACTTTTGTGGGGGAGGTGTTGAAGGAGTGAACCGATGTGGCCCATATTCGAAATTGAACTAAGTTTGGGCAAAAATTACGAAGTGCATAATTTGGTTATAATCGGTAGATCTGTTCGGGAGTTATCGTGCGCACCAGCCAGCTAGACAGTAAGAGAGACAGATGAACGGAACTGAAAATTTCTCTGTCATGATATAAGACAATTGGTAGCATGGGATAGTGCTTATAAGTCAGCTCCGCTAACGGTGATATACACTCAGCATCTGACCAAAAAATAAGCAAACACAATAATTATGCCGTATAAAAATATATATTTTGTAGGTATCGTAATGTAAGGCTTTACCAAATCTAACTTCTGATTTTTGAAAAAGTTTGAGAATTATTTTTTGGAAATTTTGGACCATTATCTCTGGAAGTATGGACTTACTCCGGAAAAATTGTACCGCTGCAATAGGTACCGTGAAAAGAACCTTCTTCAAAAAATTCAAATAGATCCGAAACTGGTCCTTAAATTGCACTTTTCCCAAATTTTGTGTAGGAGGTACTAGAAGAACGGGACCGATATAGTCCATATTCCAACCTGATACATGACTGGATGGATGTGCAAAGTTTGGACCAATCAGAAAATCCCCTTGAGAGTTATCTTCCGGATTTGCCATTTTAGTTAGGTTTCTTGCTTGTTTTTCAGGGTTTCTTGGACCTTTTCGGCCATAATCTCTGGAGGTATGGACTTGCCACTGCAATTGTACCATCGCAAAGGGGACCGCAAGGACAATCTGCTGAAGAAAATCAAAACGATTCGATAGGACTCTTAAATTTCACCTTTCCAAATTTTGTGTGGGAGATACTTGAAGTTGTGGAATGATATAGTCTTACCGGATCTATATCTGGAAGGAATACTAATATATGGAAAGTTTGGACCAAATCGATTTCGCACTTCTACAATTATCGTTCACACAATTTTTCAGACAAATTTTGAACTTTTGTGGGGAAGGTGTTGAAGGAGTGAACCGATGTGGCCCATATTCGAAATTAAACTAAGTTTGGGCAAAAATTACGAAGTGCAAAATTTGGTTCCAATCGGTAGATCTGTTCGGGAGTTATCGTGCGCACCAGCCAGCTAGACAGTAAGAGATACAGATGAACGGAACTGAAAATTTCTCTGTCATGATATAAGACAATTGGTAGCATGGGAGGAAATTATGGTTCTCTACAGAAACCCCATTACATATTAGGCATTATTCCCGTTATCTGGCAGACACATTATTGCAATTTGCATCAGGGGAAAGGTCAGTAGTTATTATTCCATATGTAGGCTACTTTGCCGGTATATGCCTTCCAGAAATTAAAACATGGACCCAAAATAAAATCTGAATATTTTTCATACAAAATTAATGATCAATGTCACCCGCTAAATAATATCAGATCATCATTCAAAATTATAGGCATTTTCTTCTACCTAAACTCTTACCACGTGCAAAATTTCGTGACTATTGAACTATAATTGCGACCTCTAGCGGGTTTATAATTATACTACAAACAAAAAACTGGATATATTAGGCTGTAACTCTGTTATCTGATCACGTACATCAACATAATTGACATCAATTGAAAGGTCAAGAGATCGTCTTCCAAATGTAACTCACGAGACGCATTCCCCGTCTTTCAGGAATAAAGATATAAGCTGTTTATAAAAAAATTTCACAATTTTCACACAAAAGTTGTGGTCCATTTAACCCTCTAAATATCATCTGATCGCCATCTTAAATCGCAAGCTTCTTCTTTGCCATATACTCTTATCTTATTTAAAATTTCGAGGCTATCGGACTATTATTGCGACCTACAGAGCAACTACAAAATCGGATAAAAATTATGTTTTTGGTCCATTTTACCCGCTAAATATTTCACGATCATCACCAATTAAAATAGCGATCTATTCTGATGTGAAACCGATCTCCATACCAAATTTCGTGACGATCGGTCCATAATTGCGGCCTGGAGTTTGATTACAATTTATAATGGACAGACGGACACACGGACGGACGGACGGACGGACACACATCTCAAAATCGCTTTATCTCGCCGAGATATGAAGATTGGTATACCACATTGGGGGTCTCCGACGAATATTTCGCGGTGTTACATGAATTTTTCCCAAAACAAACTTATAATACCCTTTCTACATAGTAGTGTAGGGTATAATGAATGACATACTTTTCATAAAACAGAAGTTTGGTAGTAGTTCGAACGAATGTGAATTTGAATCGTCTTAGTGAAACAGTCAGTTCATTAGGCATTATTGCAAATATTAGATATTATTACCAAGGTGACGTATACATAACTCATACGTGTTGACAATAATTGTACGCACTACTTACACTGTGCAACAAAATGGAGCTCAAAGTCTGGGGGGTGAACAATTCCTATTGGAGATGAAAGCCCTTGGTGAGTATATACAGAACCCCGAAGGACAGATTCGCCGTGAGTCGAACTTTCGCGATATGACGTGATGAATATTTTGCTGGAGACCCTAAAAGCCATCTGGAACGAGCGTTATATCTTTGTTCGCTGTTGTTTGAGCTTATATTTATGATGACATGTCTTCAGTCAAATAAAATTGGCACAAGGTGACATTTTTCAGCTTCGGAATATTCTACGAAAATGTCGCTCGGAAGATTTTAGCTACGGTTCCCAAAGACAAAAAATCGACAAAATCTTGTTTAAGCGGTCGTTTTTCACTTTTACCCGAATCTTGCTCAGACAGCCCTATTTCTATTTATTTCCATATAGTATTGTTAACCTATTGATGACCTGGAATTCTCGGAGTCATTAAAACAGTTGTACCTTGTTTTGCTTAGCACGTTAATTTCATTATTTTTTGAAATAAAGATCCGGATATCCGAATTATGGAACCGGTTATCCTGATATTAAAACCCAATTTTTATCCGGTTTTTATGAACCGATTAACCGTATATGTATATCATTAGAAAGCTATTAAAATTGACAATCAGATATGACTAATATGCATAAGAGGTTTTAAGCGGTTATGATGGTGGAACAAAAAAACCGTATTTTTGAACCGTTTCTGAACGTTCGTGAGGATACATTTTCGTGCGTGAAAAAAATTATGATCATGACCTGGGGGGTGGAAAATTCTTTTTGGAGGTGAAAGCCCTTGTTGTGGACATACAGAAACCTGAAGGGCAGATCCGCCGTGAGTCGAACCTTTGTGTTATGGCGGGTTGAATTCTGGGATGGTGACCCATTATTGCATGCGTAAAAAGTTATGTAACTGAATTTCAAGTGGGTTTAGGGTACTACTGGGACAGTATGTGCTAAGTCAAATCGATTTAAGACGATTTCTGTAGAAAATTTATTGTCTTACTCTTATCCTGCCTTGTTGTTTATGTCCTTTTTGTTGAAGAAGGTATAAAAATATACTTTAAAGAAAAGGAAAGGTACAATTTCGGGGTTAAAATATTAAAACAAAAAAATCCTCAGCATATCACGAAAATAATCTTACGCCGGCATAGCACATATTGTCCCAGTAGAACCCTAAACCCACTTGAAATTCAGTTACGTAACTTTTAACACTTGTAATTATGGATCACCATCCCAGAATTCAACCCGCCATAACACAAAGGTTCGACTCACGGCGGATCTGCCCTTCAGGGTTCTGTATGTCCACACCAAGGGCTTTCACCTCCAAAAAGAATTTTCCACCCCCCAGGTCATGATCATAATTTTTTTCACGCACGGAAATGTATCCTCACAAACGTTAAGAAACGGTTCAAAAATACGGTTTTTTTGTTCCACCATCATAACCGCTTAAAACGTCAAATGCATATTAGTCATATCTGATTGTCAATTTTAATAGCTTTCTAATGATATACATATACGGTTAATCGATTCATAAAAACCGGATAAAAATTCGGTTTTAATATCAGAATAACCGGTTCCATAATACGGATATCCGGATCTTTATTCCAAAAAATAATGAAACTAACGTGCTTAGCAAAACAAGATACAATTGTTTTAATGACTCCGAGAATTCCAGGTCATCAATAGGTTAACAATAATATATTGAAATAAATAGATATAGGGCTGTCTGAGCAAGATTCGGGTAAAAGTGAAAAACGACCGCTTAAACAAGATTTTGTCGATTTTATGTCTTTGGGAACCGTAGCTAAAATCTTCCGAGCGACATTTTCGTAGAATATTCCGAAGCTGAAAAATGTCACCTTGTGCCAATTTTATTGCGGTTCTTTAAATAAAGGACGAAAAGGACATTGAAGAAAGCGAGTTAGAAGGTCTAAATGTTCTACGAAAAAAATCCTCATTTGATTTGACTGAAGACTTGTCATCATAAATATAAGCTCAAACAACAGCGAACAAAGATATAACGCTCGTTCCAGATGGCTTTTAGGGTCTCCAGCAAAATATTCATCACGCCATATCGCGAAAGTTCGACTCACGACGAATCTGTCCTTCGGGGTTCTGTATATACTAACCAAGGGCTTTCATCTCGAATAGGAATTTTCTACCCCCCAAAATTTCGGTTCACAGTGTTAACAATTCAAATTTAAATAAAAATAGGTACTGTCTAGTCTCGATAATTCGGACACTAGGTAATCCGGACACTAGC